>NW_021634592.1:0-104422 GCF_004799145.2 Neltuma alba
TGTGATATAATACAATTGCAAGATCATGAGTTCACGACTATGATCACTATAAGAGATAATTAACATTGAACAAGGATACAGCACCACTCATTGCCGAATCAATCACAGTTGAATCAATCATAAGCTCTCCATAAAGTATAATTTAATGCTTAGAATATGATAATTTCGGGGGACAAAGGCCTGTTTTTCTTCCCTTCCCTACCTTTTGTTTTGCCATTCGAAGGGAGCTGCTAAAAAGGAACAAAGCAAACCAGACAATCTCTCGGAAGCCACCTCAGATAAGGATATTTTAGAAACTACAAACAGAGAAAAAAGAGTTAGGGAAATCACCTAACAACCCGACTCACGTGTCGGTGACTTCGTGTTTCATTTTTGAAATATGACTAGAAAGGAAAATGGAGAAAATACTTATATTTTCATCATGTAAAAAGAGAAGTATCTTCTGTTTTAATGCAGAGCGTCCCCCCCCCCCGGGGGGTTTTGGCGGAGCAAATGTATAGCAGAAAAGACTTACTGGTTCTTGTCTTGCAAAACCATATTTTGTTCCGGATCTGTAAAAAGAGAAACAGATCAGATATGAATATTAGCTTATTCAATTCACACAAAAGACATAGCAATACGAAAACAATCACCTTGGAAGAAAAGTCAGCCACATCTAGCAGCAGCAACTTTGATTCAAAGTGATGTGCTAAAGCCCTGGCAAGCGCTTGCAGGTAAAACTCTGCCCAAAAAGCAGATTGAAAAATGAAAATGACGCTTACGTGGGTCAAACAAACATGAAAACCCAACACAATCTTGTGCAGGAACATAATCAAGAGAGTACATAAGACATCTACATAACATACCTGCAGGCCCATGAAGCAGAATTGCCCTGCTTGCTGGTGAAAGGTTCCTGGTATGTTTGGAGAAGGAAGGTGTTTTAAATGAACAGACGCAGCACTTTTCAATAGCTCTCGGGTTCTTTCACTGTCAATGCCATTGAATATGACTTACGTTATAATATATATATATATATATATATATATAAGAGTAATAATAAATCATATTCATATAGGATTTGAAATCTGAACCAGAAGTGCTGGTCAAAAAAAAAAAAAGAAATCTGAACCAGAAGGAACCTGGTGTTTACAAAGTCATGCTACTTAAGAATAGAAGTCTCAAGTCAATCACATCAAACTCCTTGAAAGTAGAACATAACACCATGTTCACCAGTATATTACAGCATCAGGAATCAATCAGAACCGCAAAAAAAAAAAAAAAAAAAAATCTCTTTTAAAAACTAAAAAAAAAGTGCAGCTGAACAGAACATTCCGAGATGAGGAAATGCTCAAACGCTAAATCACCTTAAGTAATAAGGAAAGTCTTGGAAAGTTTCCTTGCATTCTTTTCCATCAATCACCACCTCGAAAGTTCCTGCTCGATCTGTTCGCCATAAAGCTTATCAGCTGACTCGCGATTCCCTCCAACAAGGCCTGAGCTCAACCCAAGGCCTGCTCCGAGACCAACTCCAACACCCAATGCCGACAGCAAAACGTGCTTGTGTTCCATCTCTCTGAAAGAATTTGATCTTTGCCCCTTTTAAGCAAGCAAAATTCCACCCTTGTAGCTCTGATTTCCGGGAGGAAAAAAAAAAAAGGGCAGAGGCTAAATTTTGAGAGTTCACGTACCCAACATGGGTCTCACTCTTATATAAGCAAGCCTCGACTTGGGTTGCCCGCTCCAACTCCTCAAACGGAGAAACTTAACCAACAAGTTGTTTACAAACTGAGAGACGTGGGCACCAAGATGAGAAAACTGATCCTATCTCCCTGCATTTTTACGTTCATTTAAAATCAGCCCCTGCTGTTTCATCCTCTCTAAATCGATCCAGTCCCGGAACCTTTTTTTTTTTTTTTTTTTAAACTCTGTTAATGTAATATTTTAACGTGAAGACAATGGAAAATTTTGTCTACTAGTTTTATTTAGCTCTCCCTCTCTCCGTCACTATTTTACTCATGTTACCCAAGAACAAAATTATGTCGCATTTTCCCTCTCACTCAAAAATTCCTCCCATGGCATTGAGGTTTGGGTCTGTCTCTCTAATTACTATATATACATATATGAGAGACGGGTTTTTCCACTTCTTTTTCTCTCTATTTTCATCCAATTTTCATCTTAACCATAAGATTGAAGTTTTAAAACCGTCCAAATTTCATATTTTATAAAATTATGAACAAAATGTTAAACTTTTTTAAAAATAAAAAAATTAAACTAGTAAATTTTAATCTGGATAATTCAAAACAAAAATAAAAAATATTTTATAAAATTATTTTTTAAAATGTGAAATTTGAACCGTTAAAATTTCAATCTTAATAGTCGAAATAGGAAATGAACAGAAACAGAGGAAAATGGAAGTAGAGAGACCCTTTGCATTTATGGGCTCGTTTGGATTGCTGTTACAAATGGCAAAAACACACAGGAAAGCGTGAAACTGAGATTTGTAGTTTATTGTAGCTCGGAAGATTGTTTGAATGGGACTTTTTTCCTAATTGACTTATGGAAAAAGGTAACTTTTCTAACTGACTTATCCAATATAATCTGGATCAACTTTTCTAACTGACTTATGGGAAAGTTATGCAAAGCTTACGATCTAATTAGTTATGTGATTCTATTTACTTTAATTAGAGATCAAATAAATTTTAATTTATATTCATGTTTGTCCATTATATATTTTTAATTAATTATCTACAATGTATTTTCAAGTTTTTCTCCGTAACAAATATTTTTATTCTATAATTTTACAAATAAACTATTTATATTTTATCATAATAATTTTACGTGTTTTTTTAAACTATTATCATATTAAAAATATAAAATTTCTAACATTACTCCATGCCCTTTTCAGTCATTTTACAACTAAACTAACTTTTCTATTAATCATCCAAACAACTTTTAACTTTTTCAACTGACCTTTTAAAAGCATCTATCCAAACATAAATTGCATTATACTAACTGACTTTTACTCTAATGTCAGTTACAAAAGTCAGTTAGATTAGAAGTCAATTTTACCCAATGCGAATCCAAACATACCATATATATATATATAAGTTGTATATATTGTTCAATATTCACTTTAAGCAAAACTAAAGTGACAAAACTCTCCACAAAGAAAACACTTGAAATACCACAGAAAGGGAAAAGTCTGTAAAAGTAAATTTTACTTTACAGAATAATTCTAAATCTTCATGCAACTAGTCATTAGAGAAGTAGGGAATTGGAGTTGATGGTTCGCTTGGTAGAGTTGTTAGTCAGTGAGTCTTTCAATATGTATTGATGAGTTAAGCTATTTGGATTTTAAACAGAGCTCGATCATTTTCAACAGATTTGGATATACTCTCTATTTTATCTTTAAAGAATGTGAATAGAAAGTAACAAACTATTTTGAGAAAATTTCAACTAAGGACCGCAGATGAGAACTAATTTCAAACTGTTCCAAAAAATTCTGAAATTTCACCTAGAGATTCTGAAATACCACTAAAAGACCCAAAGGGCAAACTGAAATTAATTGCAACCCATTTTACAAAAATGCTCTGCAATCTGATATGTTCGAAACAAAGAAGAAAGAGGGAAAAATGATACTTGGTGTGTGAGGTAAACTGTTTTTCTCAAAATTTTTTGTTCTTTTGAGCTAACTTGTTAAGTATAGTTGGGTTGTAATAGTTAAATAATGTAAAAATGAGTGTTTAAATGCATGAGTGAATAGGTAGTGATGGAGAAAAAGTCTGATATGATTTTTAAGTTTAGAGAGAGATTGTTATCTTCTTCTTCTTTAAAGTTAATAAAGATGAGATGTTAGTGATTTTTAAAAAGTGAGTGAGAATAAGTGAACACTAACTGTAATATGCTCTTAAAGGAACTTAGGGAGCAAGAACTGAAAGGGAAATGAGTGACTGTAATAGCTGAAATGTATTTTCAGATTATATTTCTATCGCACAGTTTTTCTTTTTCTTTCTTTTTTTTACCCCAAGAAACCTAACAATCGTTTCATATAAGGTTTTCCCTTGTCCATTGCTTTGAAGTTTCCTAGCGACAAGATCAAATAAATTAAATATAAATAAAGTTAACAAGTTTGAACACAGAGACTGTTTTGGTCGTTTTAGTCAATAGTCATCGTTTATTTCAAGGTTCAAACCACAAAATGAAAAATTAAAAGGATTAATGCACAAACTTATCCTGAAAGGTTTTCAGTTTAGAGCCCTAGCCATCCGAATGTTTTTTCAGTTAAATATTACCTCAGAAGTTTAAAATATTACTCCTCCGATCCTTAATATAGGACTGAAGTTGATTTTGATCCTAAATATAAGATCTATTTTTTATATCTATCAGTTTTTTCCAAATCATCCCTACTAATACTTCCTCAACCATAATTAAGTATGAGAGGGAGGAAATATATAATGAAAATAATTAAGATATTTTAAGAAAAACATGTCATATTTATTATAGTTAACTAATTTACCTAATTTTCTTAATCTAATCAAATTAGTTAAATAGGTTTTATGTTAAAGATCAGAGGAGTAGCAATTTTACCTCCTAATATTAAAAAACTAATATTGACCATTAAGGTAGTGCTACTAATCGTTAAGATTTTTAATTATAGGAAGCAAAAGTACTACCATTTTAAATTTTAGAGGCAATATTGAACTCAAAAAAAAAAATTTCCAATGCCCAATACTTTTGGATAAGAACTTTGGAAATAAGTTTCCATCTTAACTCTAAATTATATATAAACAAACCTACCAAAAGTATGAATACAAAAATTGTACTGCTCGCTCTAATCAAGAGAACGTACGTCGTTGCTTATTTTAAACAACAGATGATGATTTTAAACTTGCTTTTGAATTTCTATCATGGGTTATGCTGTTTTGTCCATTTATGAGACAAGTTTCACCGCAACTCTCTCTTGTTTTTTCCGTCCTCAAGTCCTTTTCCAATGGGCAAACGCAGCATATTTGGTTAATTACTTCCCTAGTCATATTCACAAGATAGGGAGAGAAGGTTTTTTTTTTTTTTAATTCTTTTTGCAAGTCACAAATTAAATATTTGCATAAATATGCTATTTTATTATTTATTTATTATTATACTGTTATTTTATTAAAAAATGTATATTTTAAATAGACACGAAGCTGAAAATTTCTTAAATTTTAAGGCAAAGTTAATTAAGTTTAGGGTTTTTTTTTTTAAATTTTGGTGAAACTTATTGAAAGTGACTAATTGATTAAAGCTTTTGTTTGCCTTGGCTGTTTTTCTCTTCTTATATTTAGCCACCATTACAATCATAAAATTATCGCTTATACAAAGAAATGTGTCATTAGCCTTGAAGCCTAAAATCTCTTTTGTAAAGTGGAAAGTTGTGGTTCAATCCTAAAAGGATTTGATGGTTCGCTTAATAGAATTGTTAGTCAGTGAGTCTTTCAGCACGTTTTGATGAGTTGAGTTATTTGGATGTTAAACAGAGCTGGATCTTCAACAGATTTGGATATACTCTCTATTTTATCTTTAAAGAATGTGATTAGAAAGTAACAAAGTATTTTTTAGCACACTTTTGTTTATTATCTCTCTCATGTCTCTGGTAATTAATAGAGATATAAGGGGGCAAATATAATTAATTCTCATGACAACTTTTTAAATGTTAGATCATAATTTCATTATAGACTTCCTATGTTGTACTACAGTGACAAATGTAGGTTAGGCTCTTTAATCACGTGTATTGGATGATAAGAATTATCTTTTGGTAGGAATTCTTTACAATCAACCAGGATATTTTGGAAAAAATAAAAGACAAAGTGAACTGATATCTTATATTTACGATTAAATCTATATCCCAACTAGTTCTTTATAAAGGATCAACGATAGTACTCAGAGGTAGTAAGTCTATTTTTGGTTGAACCTTATTTTTTAATTAAATATTATGTCATTAATCATTCATCTAATTTTTTAAAGCAAAATTCCAAAAAAAATATCTCTAAAATTTTAAAATCCCAAATTAGGAATTACTATAAAAATTTATTGTTATTTGCTTTTTAAATGTCGTTAATTATTATCAAAGTATAGTAAGTAAAGCTGATTTAAAATTTTGAAATTAAAAAAAATTTAGGATATTGTACTCATTTGATCCTTAATATAAGACCCATTTAACTAATTTGATTAAATTAAAGAAGTTAGGTAAGTTAGTTAATTATAAAAAATATGACACATTTTTCCTAAAACACTATAACTATTTTTCTTAATACCCCATCTTCCTATTTTACTTGATTATGATTAAGAGAGTATCTATAAAGATAATTTAGAGAAAATTAATAAATATAAAAAATAGATCTTATATTTAAAATTAAAATTAACTCAATAATTAGATCATATATTAAGAATCGGAAGAGGATGCAAGAGTGTATTTTATTGAAAATGGCCACCATATGTCTCGCTCACTATCACGGTGGTCCCCCCGCCGCCGACTTGGACTTGTTCTCAGAAAACCTCATGACCAATAATCATTACTCATTGGCGCCATGTCGGCAAAGAGGCCAATACGGCAACCTCGCCATTGTATTGAAACCAATTATTATAATACCTACTCATCCTGTACTTAATATAAGATTTAATTATTGAGTTTGTTTTATTTTTAAATATAAGATTTATTTTTTATATTTATTAATTTTTCTAAATTACCCCTATAGATACTTTCTCAACGATAATCAAACAGAAGAGGGAAGGGGTATTAAGAAAGATAATTATGGTGTTTTAGGAAAAACGTGTCACATTTATTATAATTGACTAACTTACCTAACTTTCTTAATCTGATCAAATTAGTTAAATGGGTCTTATATTAAGGACCGAAAGAGTATTTGATTAATTTAAGTAATTAAAAAAATTAGTTAAATTAGTTATTTATAATAAAAAGATGTTGCCTTCTCTAAAGTACCTTCACTAATTATATGTGTTAGTTAGGACTATTATTTGATGAAACATTTAATATATGCAACTATTATAAAATCTACTTTAAAAATGAATAAATATGAGAAATGAAGGGGATTGGGTCTTAAATTTACGATCAAATTGAACGTCAAACTAATTCTCATATCAAGGAGCAGAGGTAGCTTTATTCATTTTCATAACATCAAATAACTGAATTGTTCAGTTTAGGAGAACTATTAAAATCAGTTTAAAATAATAAATATGTAATAAACATATATTTTTAAATATGCTCTAATTTATAAGCGGGTAGGTGAGAGTAAAGAAAAAAAAAGAAGAGAGAATGTATGAGAAAAAGATAATGGGAAAGAATATATTAATTATGAGTAAAATGATAAAGGGGGAAAAAAAAAAAGACAAACCAATTTAAAAATTTGGTTATAAGACAGAGGGATGTATTATAATTGTTACAGCAACTTAAAGTTTTATGAGAGAAGTTTCATCCAATTTGAATTCTTCTTCCGTCTGGGCTTTGGATGTTTTTAGCTGTTGACTTGTGTTGACCCCACAAATATTTGGGAATACATATGCACATATGTACATGCATGTATATCTCAAATAGCCAGCTTCTCTCTATTTTTCACATAAAAACTTCTCTCCATAGTTTTTTAAGGGTCATTTAAACCGAAAATTTATAGGCTAAGAAAAAATAAATTTTTGAGAAATGACAGTCGAGCCACAAAAAATTAATTTAAAATAATTAAATTCTTGAATTCTTTGAAATGAATAGGGCATATTAAGACAAATAATTACAAATTTAAGAAATTTCGATCATAAATCAAGCATTTAAATTTAAAATAAATTCTAATTTGCAAATAAAATTTCCACTTACAGCTATTTTGGAGATTGAATGTATTTTCAAATTATTTTTTTATCGCACACTTTTCTTCAAGAAACCGAACAATCGTTTCATATAAGTTTTCCCTCGTCCATTGCTTCGAAGCTTCCTAGCGACAAGACCAAATAAATTAAATATAAATAACTTTAGCATAAGTTTGAACACAGACTGTTTTGGTCGTTTTTAGTCAAGAGACATTAGATTGCTCGCTCTAATCAAGGGAGCGCACGTCGTGGCTTATTTTAAACAACAGATAATGATTTTAAACTTGCTTTTGAATTTCTCGCATGGGTTATGCTGTTTTGTCCCTTTAAGACACAAGTGCCACCGCCCCTTTCTCCTGTTTTTTCGGTTCTCAAGTCCTTTTCCAGTTGGCCAACGCAGGTGTTGAAATAGAAATGAAACAATAGTTTTAAAAGTGATTTTATGATATACAAAATAAATATGTGGAGGAGTTTGTTTTAATTTTAGAAAAAATTCTTTTAAAAAGCACTTTTACAGCTTCCCAAACACCCTAATAGTTAACTATTACTTTCGATCTTGATTATAAGATCTTGTAGACTACAAACAAGATCTTATAATAAGGTTTCTAGTCATATTTATAAGATAAGGAGATAATTTTTTTTTAAAATTCTTTTTGTAAGCCACAATATTTAATATTTGCATAAATATACTATTTTATCACTTATTTCTTATTATTATACTGTTATTTTATTGAAAAATGTACATTTTAAATAGATGTGAAGTAGAAAATTTTTTAAATTTTAAGGCAAAGTTAATTAGGTTTAGGGTTTTTTTTTTTAAAATTTTGGTGAAACTTATTGAAAGTGACCAATTGATTAAAGGTTTTGTTTGCCCTGGCTGTTTTTCTCCTCTTATGTTTAGCCACCGTTACAATCATAAAATTATCGCTTATACAAAGAAATGCGTCATTAGCCTTGGAGCCTAAAATCTCTTTTGTGAGTGGAAAGCTGTGGTTCAGTCCTATTTGTAACCTTAAACTCTCAGTGTTTATCTTCAATTCATATGCACACACATATATATAACTTAAAATATAAAGGAAAAAATAATTTTTGATCATTCAAATATTAACTTAGTTAGGCTTAATTTCTCAATTATAACTCGATGAAATTAAGTTTCTAAATTTTTAACTCAATTAAAACTGAGTTCCTAATTTTTTCCATACTTAATAAATTAACGCTTATCATACATAACTCACTCTTCCATTCTTCAGTTCCTTGGCAGAAATTGCTTTGTTCGACACCTTCGCAACCATGGGTCCTATTTTCACATCAGTGCCATCTCTCTTGAACTTGTCTTCAGCAAATGCAATAATTCTCTTGTCAAACGTGCAAAACAGAGGGTATCTAATTTAATAATCAATAATATCACATATTAATTGCTAGTTTAGATTATGGTATATTGATCACAAATGAGGCACGGAAAAAATATGAAAAAAATAGTTATGTATGAAAAGGATTAATTTATTAAATATGAAAAAAAAATTAAAGACCGGGTTTAATCGAATTAAAAGTTTAGAGACTAAGTTATTTTGAGTTATAATTGAAAAACTGAATCATAACTGAGTTAAAAATGAAAGACGAAAAAAATTAATTTTCCTGATAAAATAAATATAATTAAATTTAGTATGAACACAGGCTGTAATCACAAAAAGTATATCATTGGGCGCTGTAATCGAGAGAAGGTACATCATTCCTTATTTTAAACTACAGATAATGATTTTAAACTTGCCTTTGAGCACCTAACACACGTTACTCTGTTTTGTTACTTTTTGATTTTGTCCCCTTATGAGGCAAAGTTTCACCGCAACTTTCTCTTGTTTTTTCTTTGGTTCTCAGATCCTTTTTATATACACACACGCGTGTGTCTATAAATATATATATATATATATGTGTGTGTGCGCGCGCGCGCGCACGCATATATTTTCACTCAAAAAAAAAGTACTCTTCCTGTCCTAATTATAAGACTCAATTGATTTATTTGAGGAGATTAAGGAAGTAAGTTAAGTTGGTTATTTATAATAAATAAGTGTTGTCATTCCTAAAATATCATTGCTAATTAAATATGTTGGCTAAAACTATCATTATTAGAAGGATTATCTTGGAAAAAAATGCATAAATATAATAGACAAAATGGATTGGGGTCTTATAATTAGAACCAAATAAAAAGTCAAATGGGGTCTTATAATAAGGACCGGAGGAGTATATACGTATATATACGCGCGCATAGCTTGCCCTACTTGTTTTCTTCCTCTTTTTTTTTTGGGCCAACTCTTCCTCTCATATTTAGCTACCAATCCCCGTTCCTTAATATAAGACCCATTTAACTAATTTGATTAGGTTAAAGAAATTAGGTAAGTTAGTTAATTATAAGAAAAGTAATACATTTTTTCTAAAATACTATAATTATCTTTCTTGATACCTTCTCTCCCTCTTCTACTTGATTATGGTTGAGGGAGTATCCATAGGGGTAATTTAGAGAAAATTGATAAATATGATAAATGAGTCTTATATTTAGAACCAAAACTAACTTAAGAATTGGGTCCTATACTAAAGACCGGAGAAGTATTATATTACAATCATGTGACAGACTTGCATCTTGCCCCTTCGCATTACTCTGAAGCTTCATCACGACACACATAAAATAATTAAATTTAAAGAAATACGCAGAAAGTATGAATGAACACACAGAAATATGGGGATTTTTTGGTTAAACTAAGGCATTAACTGTACTTTTCTCGAGTCCCTATCAGCATGTGAATTTTGCTTCCTCCTTATGTTTAATGTCTTACTTCCCATGACTTGTTTTATTCAGTTGTCCTCTATGGTAATCAACAGATCGCCATAAATTTTTGGCCAATAAAGTATCACTGATCATGCCAAAAACAGATTCTCCCCAGAGAATCTGAATAGTTTTTAATTGATACCTAGAAGAAGCCAAATGATGCTTGACATTAGCTTTTTGTATTCCTTTTTAAAATCCAGACCGATGTATTTGGAGTTGCTAATGACCCAACCAGACGCTCTCCCATAATCCTACAGTACCTTCTTAACTAAGCCAACCTCCTCCGATACCTCAAAGAATAGATACGATTTAATACATAGAAATCAATAACTTAATTATATATAATTTATTTCCAAATTAAAGTTCTCAATTATTTATTCTAACCTCTTGAAAAAATTTTCCTCAGTCCAAACAATTCGTTTGAACTACAAGCCAACCTCAAATTTTATTTTATTCAATTGTATAAAAATTCTTAATTTGTAATTTAAGCTTCAGACTTCAAAAATTTTCTGATTATATGTCCTCAGCATTTTCAACGTTATAGACTGATTAAAATCTTCATAATATATCAACAAACCAAATAAATTATTTAACTCGAGTTCAATCATATAAATATTGTATATATATCTTAAATAAAAAAATTTTCAAATAAAATTTTAATTTTAAACTCTAAAAATATCTAATAGACGAATCTAAAACAATTAAAATTGATTACTAATTTACTTTTAAAATCTTATGGTCATATATTGTCAAATTTAATATTTATTCCATACTCAAATCCCAAAAGTTTTCTCTAATCACCATAACATTATAAGTAGATCTAGTTAAGTAGAATAAATTTTATAAAAAAAAAAATTTTGTAATTATAAGTAGTTCCACTTATCAAAATTGGAAAATGAGAAAAATGGCGGAGATCAGCGCGAGAGAGGGGTTTTCTCTCTCCTCACCTTAACGTATAATATAGCAAGGGGTATATTACACCAACAACCCCATGTAATGCTTCAGAAAGTTAGGGTTTAAAACCCCTTTTTTTCAATTTTTTTTTGTAATCCTTTTATTCCAACAAATCATGTTTTAGGTAAATCCTGGTTGATCTAGTACCCTTAAATATTTTTGGGAGAATTGCTATATAAAGTCTTAAGTAAAGAATATAATTATTAAACAGTCTAAATAACAACATAATACCTTATAATGACAAGTTTTAAAGTAAGAAATAATAATTTCTTACTTGTCATTAGACTTTTTTTCATACTTACTTTTCATATTTATTTTATGTATTCAATAGTGTAAAGTATTTTGCGATTCATCTAATATTTTGAAGCATTTTTTTAGTATTTTCAACACTACAAAATATTCTGTGATTCATCTAGACCCCTTAAATATTTTTTTTCAGGTATATCTAATACTTTAAATATTTTATAGCACAATTTTGCCCGGCAAATATTAAGGTGCAAGGTACAAAGAGTTCAATAAACAATAAAATACTTTAAGATGCTAGATTGACCACAAAAATATTAAAATTCTGGAGCACTTGGAAAAAAAAAACTTTATAATGTTGGATCAACCTTAAACATTAATATTCTCTTATTTGTTTAGTTATTATTAGTTATTAGAGAAATTGATTTTAATAAAATATAAATGAGTTTTCATGAACTTTTTCTCTTTTCAACAAATATTTAATTATGAGATCGACAATATGATAATACCCTAATAAATATTATGGCACCCACATCGTACATACATCAATTTATTTTATGCTTAAATAATTAAATTATTGGTTATTGTAGGATTATAATTGAAATAATGAAATTTGGAAATTTTCAAATTATTAGCGAAATCATTTCTCAAAACTAGCAAGAGAACATTGCAGGGCAAGCAATCTAATGTAAAAAATAGCGACTAAACAGTGATGAAAACCTTTTCTGTCACTAATTTTATCACAAAACTGAAATTAGTTATTTTTTGAGTTCGTGACAGAACTAATGACAGAATAGTGATGAAATTGGTGTTAGAAATTTGTTTTTCCAAAAAAAAAAAGTTCCATCATTAACCTGACATTAATTCATATTGGCGACAAAATAATTCTGCCACAAATTTTTATCACTAATTCTATCACTAATTTTACCAACAAAATTTTCCACAAATTATTTTTTTGTAGTGTTTACAGATTTAAAACAAAATAGATCAATTATTTATTTGTAATAAATATATGCTGGTTTTATGAAAGACCCCATTTAATCATTATCCCCGTCAATAAGAATTCTCTTTAATATATACAATTAATAAGAATAGTTTAGAATCTGAAAATGTACTTAAATAGAAGCTCCTCACACTGTAGATATGTAAGTTCCTTAGTGACTAAACAATCAGTGATGTCTCGATTCAATACAAGTATAATCTCTTTCGCCTTTTCCAATGCAGAAATTTCCCACAGGGATTTGGGTTCACAGCAAATACTTTTCGTTTACGGCCATGCTTTCCACTCTGAATCCCAACGAGATCAGGAAGCTATTCAATGTGCCTAAACACTCACATGAACAAAGCTCATACTTACTGTTTATTTCTTATTATGAGTCTTAAAACAGTGGCAGACAGCATCTTGGAACAGCCCTCCAAGCATAGGCCTCAAAATGACGGATGTTTTTCTTAATAAAAGTTACTCCAATGATCTGCAAACGAGGATATTAGCTGAAATACATTAAAGTAGGTGTCATTTCTACAGAGAACCTCGATCTCCATACAGCTCATTCCACTGCCTCAATTCATGCATAATTGCCCCGTGACCATCAAAACTTGCAGGAACCTGTGGTAAAATATAAGATTTAGATTCTTCTACATGTGTCCTATTGATAAATGAGTAAGCTTTCTCAAGGGCAATGAAGAAAGACCCTTCAACAAACTTATGATCTCTCGTAGCAATATCAGATTTACCTAATAATTTTAGGTAGATTAGGCTGTGTCCTGAAATTTTACTAAGTAATTTCTCACAATGGCGCAAGAGAAAGCAAACAGAGAGTTTCAAAATCAACCGACTAAGGACATGTGTGTGTTGAATTTCAATTGCTAAGATCAAATGGTATTATTAATGAACACTAAATCCACAACCAGCCATTTATTGCGAGTATTTTCACATAATATTAGAAATGAAAGCAAACAGAACTGAAAGAAAATAAAAAGTATAGGCCAAAATCAAGAAAAAATCAGTCATTAATGTAAATTGTGAGGGGTTTCAAGTTAACCCTACCTGATTCTTAGCCTGAATCATGTCTTCCATATTTATGGGCCTCAAGGTAATTACTGGCTCTTCTTTGTCCTCCTTATCACTTTCTGAGCTTTGGCCTTCAGCATCTTTCTTATTCTTGTCCTAAATTAAGATAAAATTTATGCCCGTCAGCCAAAAGATAGTAATAAAGTTGGAAAGGCACAGTGAAATGATGTTACAAGTCAAGGAAATTACCTGCTCTTTTGGGCCCTCTTTGGGACTTGAAGCAGCTTGTGAGCTTTGGCCTTCGGCATCTTTCTTATTCTTACCCTAAGTTAAGATAAAATTTATGCTGGTCAGCTAAGTTGAGAAGGCACAGTGAGATGTTTTGTTACAAAGTCAATAAAATTACTTGTTCTTCTGTATCCTCTTTGGCACTTGAAGCAGCTTCGGAGCTTTGGCCTTCAGCCTCTTTCTTACTCTTTTCCTTCAATGAGAAAACATTTATGCTAATGAGCTAACAGATAATCATTAGAATGAGAGGGCACATTGACATGATGTAACAAGACAAAATTGCCATGTCTGATTAGTAACATTACCATATCCTTCAATTTCTCCTGCTTTATGAGCTCCCTAACAGGTCGATAAGCAGCAGCAGTGCACAAATTCTATTTAAAAGAAATTTAGTCTCAACAGCTGGTGGCCACGTGTTACAAGTAGGAAAATAGAATCACAATATTAAAAGGAAAGGCCAAAAAACGCAAACCTTGAGGTCGCTTCCAGTATATCCCTCTGTCATGACTGCAACCTTTTTGAGGTCTAAGTTTTCAGTATTTTCCTTAGCCAGTAGAGTTTTCAAGATAATCTCCCTAGCCTCGACAGATGGCAGACCAACCATGACTCTGCTCAACATTGACAGTTGCAAAGGTATCAATAATAAAATCATAACAATGTGTATTTAAAAATTGAATTATCCAACAACGTTACTCAGAGATCAAGCCCAAATAAAATTTCCCGGTGATGCTTTAGAGAGGTTTTGAATAGTTACTACTTACTAATGCAAAAATTGAAACTGGGACTTGATTAGCATGCAAGAAACAAACAGGACAAAGACAAATCAAAGGTTCATAAAAATAAGGATTGTTAGGGATTAAAAGTTTTACCTGAAGCGTTGGGAAATTATAGAAAGCAACAGAAGTATATGTCCTCGAAGGGTGTCACTACTGTGCTATGTGTAATTTTTTAATCATTTGAAGACTAAAAATTTAGCTTCGTGAAAATAATCTCTCTGTTTTGATAAAATGAAGTAGAAATGAACGAAGATGTATATACCTTCGCTCAAACCGTCTTATGATTGCATCATCAAGGTCAAATGGCCTATTGGTGGCAGCAAGAACTAGAATACGCTCGTGTTGTTTTGTCAATAGACCATCCCAATGGGTCATGAATTCATTCTTAATCCTCCTCGTAGCCTCATGCTCTCCACATCTTGATCGTCGCCCGAGCAAGCTATCAACTTCATCAATGAAAATGATAGTCGGAGAAACCTTTGCAGCTAGAGAGAACAGAGCACGGACATGCTTCTCAGCTTCTCCAAACCACATTGATGTGATGGTAGACATGGAGACATTGATGAAACTAGCTCCTGCTTCATTTGCAATTGCCTTTGCAAGCATTGTTTTTCCAGTACCTGGAGGTCCAAAGAGCAATATGCCTCGACAAGGCTTAAGAAGTCCACTTTTGAAGAGCTCTGGTCTTCGAAGTGGAAGCATGACTAGCTCTTGTAGTGATTCCTTAACTTCCTCCAGTGCACCAATATCTGAGAATGTGACACCTATCTCATTCGCGGGGATAAGTTCATCTCTTATGTGCCTCTCATGCTTACTGTCCGGACGAACATCCTGCTAGAACAAAATTAAACCGAAAATGAGATACAGAATGAAGTAACCACGTAAAACATTGGTTAAACACTCATTTTATGCATAATTGGACCCTCAAAAGCTGAGTCCCATTGCACAAATTTAAAATATTAGTCTTTCATCATCCACGTCATCTTTTTTCCTTCTCTGGAAGCATTTATGCTGATCCATTTTGCCCTCACTCATTAGAGTCAATGTAAACGTACCTTCTTTCCATTTTTCACTTGCTTCTTTCCATCGTTGTTACTTTTCTTTTTGCGAAATAGATCCAAAGCATGGCACAAACTGTGAATTTTCAGGATTAGTCACACCTCACTAGGACATGTTTTCCTTAACAAATAAATAACTGGTCCAAATTCTTACCTCTCAGATGATATCACAAGCTTTCCATTCCGATATTCTGGATCCTTGGTATTCATTAAGTAGTGAGATATTGCAGATACCACAATTTCTTCAATATATTTACTCAGTATCTTTGTGTCGTCATGGCTGATTGAATTCAAGTCTCTACATTCAACATCACTTGCTGCCAGTACTTCAGCGATGTGGTTCCTGTTATCTTGAGACTTAATTGTTTTCTTGTTCTCTTCCAGTTGGGCTTTCCAATCTTCAAGATCGGTTTCATCTTCTGGTGGTTTGACCTTAATGATGTAAGGGAATAACGCTGCGAGCCTTTCATCAACCTTTGAACGTTTATTCACTTTTGGAGGCGGAAGCATCCATGGCGGGAGATCTATTACAATAAAAAAAAACACAACCATCATATTTGCATAATATAACTTTAAGAGAGAACAAAGCTTAACATATGTTGTGCCACATTTTCCCTTTCAACTTCTTGTGGAAAAAAAAAAATTCATAACACAATTCTGAAGCAAATGCATTTGACTCCTGCATTAATAATGTAAAAAACCAAAAATGATAAACATGTGTTCAAGCTTCTCAAATAAGACATCGGCCTTTATTTTTATACTTTTATACAAGTATATACTCTTTCACTAACTCATTTTCTAGTTTAGTTCCTTAATCATATTCTCAATTGATTGAAAAAAACCAGATCTTTATAATGAAATAGAATATATATCACTGTTTTAGCAAATAATTTCTTTTTATAGTTCCATTTGTCTTGTGTATCTAGTCTTAAAAAAAATATTCGGATACAAATTTTCGGTGCCTCACCAGGTTTTTTGGGTATGTCCGCGATCTTGGAACCAAGAATCAGCACTGGCCCTGGAAGTCTCCCTAGCATTTCATGAAACAAGTTATACAGTTGCTCTGATTGGAGGAAAATCTTGTCAACATCCCTGATGTACAAAATGATGGAACTCTTTTCTGACACAGAAACCAAGACCTGGAAGAATCATATTCATCCCGCTAGTTAGCTAGGACCAATTATTGAGAAATTCTCTTTTCTCTTGAATGTATTTCTGTGCCAAGATTCTATTTAAATAAAGAACTGGCTTGAGTTAGAAAGAGAAGCCCTGATGATGACAATACCTTAAAAAGCAACTGCATAAAGAGCTTTTCATTGACACACAAGCTGCTTTTCTGCTTCGAGGGAACTGAGAATGAAGATTCAAAGCAACAAGCAAGAAAACATTTAATTTTATGTGCAATCAATCATAAAGCAGAGCATCAACTATTTCAGGTAGATTAAGAATGGCAAGCATGCGATAATTAAACAACAGATGGATTTGCTGATTAAAGCAATTAGCAGTGCATACATTTGAGTTAAAATGCAGGGTTATTGAAATTAAATTGGAGAAAGATGAGTAAGCCCAGAACTCGCAGACTTTAGCAACATATAGCTCTGGAGATTAGTCTAACTTTAAAATGGTTGTCTTGCAATGGAGAGAAATCTATCAAGAAAATAAATAATATGCACATGAACTAAAACAGGAGAATAGAGAGAAAAATGTGTTCAAGTATAACCAGAATTTGCTGGAGCAGATTGGGAACCAGGAGTCCCGTGAAGCTTTGAATTAATATTGGGACTTTCAGTAGCTTTACCGTTTTTGTCAAGAGTGCCTGCATAAAAGTAGTCAATCAAGATACACTGATGCGATATAATACAAGTTAGTAAAGCATCGAAAGAGGTCAAGAACTGAAAAGTATTCATTACCACAAGATCTGCAAGTTGAGAGTGAAGATTACAATAACTTTTGCAAGATCATGAGTTCATGACTATGATTAAAGTAAGAGATATTTAACTTGAACAAGAGTACGACACCACTACTTGCTAAATCAATCATATGATTAAATCAGTCTTAAGCTCTTTATGAAATGTCATTTAATGCTAAGAAATATGGAGCAAAGGCCTGTTTCTTCCCTCCCTACCTTTAGTTTTGTCATTTGAAGAGAGGACTGAAAAGGAACCAAGCAAACCAGACACTCTCTCGGAAGCCACCTCAGATAAGGACGGTTTAGAAGACTACAAACAAAGCAGGGGAGTTAGGGAAACCACCTGATTGACAAACCAACTCAAATGCTGGTGACTTTGTGATTCCTTTTCAAAATATGACTAGAAAGAGAAAATGGAGAAAACACATATTTTTATGTAAAAATGGAAGTATCCCAGTTTTTAATGCAGAGCATAACAAGAAAAAAGCAAACAATTGTAGAGCAGAAAGACTTACTGATTCTTTTGTTGCATATCCGTATTTGCTCTGTATCTGCAAAAGAGAAATAGGTCAGATATGAATATTAGCTTATTCAACAAACAAAAGAAATTGCAATATGAAAGTAATCACCTTGAAAGAGAAGTCAGGTACATCTAGTAGCAGCAACTTCGATTCAAAATGATGTGCTAGAGCCTTGGCAAGCGTTTGTAGGTACAATTCTGCCCCCAAAAAAATGAAAAATGATAATGAAGCATGTATGGGTCAAACGGACATGAAAACCCATCATAACTTGTGCAGGAACATACACAAGACATCTGCATAACATACCTTCAGGTCCCGAAAGCAGAATTGCCCTGCTTGCTGGTGAAAGGTTCCGAGTGTGTTTGGAAAAGAAAGTTTGTCTTAAATGAACAGATGCAGCACTTTTCAATAACTCTCGAGTTCTTTCACTGTCATTTCGGTAAAATAAGACTTGAGTTATATATAAGGGTAATAACAGCTCACATCTATATGTGATTTGAAACCTGAACCAGAAGGAACCTGGTGTTTACAAAGTCACTCTAATTAAGAATAAATGTCTCAAGTCAAGCAGATCAAATTCCTCCAAATTAGATCATAGCACCATGTTTATTAGTACATGAGAAATCAATCTGAATCGCAATAACAAAATAAAAAAAATAAAAAAAAAAGTGCAGCTGAACAGAATATTCCTAGATGCAGAACAACATATCTATTCAAATAAAGTAAGTACTCTTGATTGCAAGAAATCTTCCAAACGTTAGATCACCTCAAGTAAGACGGAAACTCTTGAAAAGTTTCTTTGCATTCCTTTCCATCGATCACCTGCCTCAAAAGCTCCTGCTCAATCTGTTCACCATAAAGCTCATCACCAGACTCGTGATTCCCTCCAAGCCCTGAGCTCAACCCAAGGCTCGCTCCGAGACCAACCCCAACACCCAATGCTGACAGCAAAACGTGCTTGTGCTCCATCTCTTTGAAACAATTTGCTCCTAACCTCTTCTGAGCAAGCAAAACTCCACTCCTTTTAGCTCTGGTTTTGGAAAAATACGCCAAAGGCTATTTGGCAGTTCAAGTGCCCACCATGTGTGTGATTCTCTTGACCCCTCTCCCTATATAATCTAAGTATGACTTGACTTGGGTGCGTGAATTCCTAAAAGGGAGAAACTTAGCTCACAAGTTGTTTAGAAAGAGACGTGTGGATTAAGATGACAAAATCAATCCATTAGTCCCAGCATTTTAAATTCATTTTCACGAATATATTTGCCCATTTAAAATCAGTCCCCACTGTTAGCTACAGTTTAAAAGTTAGTCCTTACGATTCATCGTATCTAGACAACAACTCCACCTATGGATACCTCGCATTAACACTGTTAAGTAACTGCTGAGGTGGCGCGAAACTAAAATTGAACAATGATGTGGCATATATGTTGCATTAAAAATGGAATGACGATTTCGATCATTAAAATGCACACTTGACCTCTGCTTTGAATCGGAACAAATTACTGTTAAATGCAAGAGTGGGATGAGGCAATAATGTGGAAAGTATAATCCATTATATCATTCGGCTTTACGAAAAACTTGGCCTGCTGAACAGATTCAGCAATCCCTAAATGTAAAGTTCTCCTATCCCAATCAGCATTGTCAGAGGGAAGCGAACAACTTTCCCTATAGAAATAGCGGCCTGTATCCCTCTCTTTCTATTTGAATGTATTTGATTTGCCTGGTTTTAGAGAAATCACAAAAAACTTCACAGAATGTTTAGTACTTTTCTTGCATGGGATTCGCCATTGCCATCGTCGCAATGTAATCAGCACTGCATTCAGGCGATTAACCCCAAGAACTTTTATTTGCTCTTTCCACAGTCTCCGCCCCAACTTCCCCGGGACCATTCCTCCTCCTCTCTCCATTACTGACTTTGCGCTCTTCCTCCTTCCGGCAACTGCTTTAACCACCACCGCGACCACCACGCTTCTCATCGATTCCGCCACCGATCGCCACTTGTCCTACTCAACCCCGGAACGGATTACTTTTGTGTGGAAGGGGCAGAAGAGATTGCCAGCAAAAATACCCATATTAATTATGCTGTTTGTAGTATATAGGCTAAAAAAAATTTATTTAATAATTAATACTCTCCTCTTGGCCAAAAAAATTTCCTTTATAAAAAACAAATTACTAATTCTGAAAAATAAAAAATAAAGTTAAAATAGTTAAATTTAATTAAATATGTTCCACATATAACATTATTTCCTGAAATGTCCTCATTTAATAATTGATTATTGGGTTTAATAATTAATCTTACTGACAAATATATATTTGTAATGAGAATAAAAAAATTGCAATAAATATTTTAAATAAAAAGTTGTTCTTTCTTATAAAGAAAGCTATGAAAATTGTTCCACAAGAGTAGACCATACAGAATAATATAAAATATTATTTATAGTATAAACACAATTGTTGTCCGATATCCACTTTGGACAAAACATATATAAATGACAAAAGCCCCCTCCCACAAAGAAACCACTTCAAAAGCCACAAAATGGGAAAAAGCTTGTGAAAGTGATTTTTAATGGATACTTTACCTTTTAAAAAAATTAGAGATTAATCTCCCATTACAAATTTAATTGATAAATGGTTCTTAGAATGATTGATTATATAAAGAAAGATTAGTTATATACAAAGAAAAGTAAGTTGCATAAAGACAAGATGGTTTGCACAAAACATTATTTAGATATAAAGGGATTATTTTACATATAGGAAAGATAACTTGCACATAAGAAAATTTCATTTGTACAAAAGAAAATTAAGTTGCACATTGCACAAATGAATATTATTGCACATAAGAGAAGATAAATTGCATACGAGAGAAGATAAATTACACATAGAGAAAGTTAAATTGTATATAATAAAAGTTAAGTAGTATAAAGTCCTCACGTCCTGTTTGCTAACTAATTTTTCAATAAAATATTTATTCATAATTTTTTCTTTTTTTGTAATTGTTTTAATTATAAGTATATACACCATCTGATCCTATTTAGAAACTTCAAATTTAAAGATGGTGTAATCTATTTTATAAATTTCAATTTAGAGTTTATCTAAACATTTAATGCATTTTTTAATTTTATCCTTAATTATTTATTCTCCCTCTTCTGTTCTATTCTCTTATCACATTTCTTTGTACACTCTCTTTCATCACTTTTTTTATTAATTATAAAGAACATATTTTGAAAAGAAAATTATATTTTTAACTAATTATTTATTATTTGTAAATTAGCTCTTTAAGAAAAGTTGGGAGTATAATTCACGCACACCAGACGGTCGGCAACTTTGTAATTGCCTAATAGGTATATAAGGTCAGGAAACTGGAAACGTCATTGGCGCTATGTCAGCGCATAGAAACAAAACATCACCACCTGATCCTAAGACTTTTGCTCTTCTTTGTTCTTTCTTCTTCTTTTTTTTTTTCCCCTCTTTATACGTGTACACCTAGTATCCTAACTAATTTCTTAGAAAATTACAAATCAGATTAATTCAGAGCGGGTCATGGTATGATTCACATGGATGGCGATCTCATCACCTATACTGCTGTGTTCCCAGATAATGGAACCCATAACCTTTGGTTCTGAAACAACTTCTATCAGTTAATCCAAACGATTGTTTTGTTTGTTCTAATTGTTAATTGTGAATGGTAAGAATGAAAAAGAATAAGGAAAGAGAATGAGAGATGATTTGAAAATAGCATTGTTCAAAATAGTTTTAGGTTATTTAAATTTAATAATAAAGCTACTATAAATTAATATGTCTACTCTTAATCAACCACTACTTTCAGGGCTTAGAGAACTCGCCACTTCATTGGAACAAACTTTTATTATTACCCTACCTTTAATATATGACCAATTGAGAAGTTGGATTTGTTATCCGTAAAAGATCTTATTTCAGTGTATATTTTGTATTTATAATTTTTCTTAATTAATTTACTTAACTTATAAATTGATATAAAATTTAACGTTATATTTATTATAATTAAATATTTTATTTGACTTCTTTAATTAATTTAAAATAATCAAGTACCTTTTATATTAAAAATGTAAGTGTTAGATCCCCCCTCCCCTCCAAAAAAAAAAAGTTTCAAGAGAGAGGTTTCACTTTGATTTCTAAATGGGTTAGGTAAGGAGAATCTTGTACCCTTCCATTTCGGCTGTGTTTGTTTTCAGCTGTTGATTGATGTTGATTAGACGTCTATTAGCTGACTTTTAGTCCTTCACACACAAACATAACCACATGCTAATGTCTTAACCTAATTATAACACTTCTTCTAGAAATAATATAAAATCTATTTAACTAATTTGATTATATTAAATAAATTAAATAAGTTAGTTAATTATAAGAAATATGATATGTTTTTTTAAAATTTCATAATTATCTTTCTTAATATCATACCTCTTTCTTCTATTTAATTATTGTTGAGAAAGTATTAACAGGATAATTTTAAAAAATTAATAAATATAATAACTATATCTTATGTTTAGGATTTGTCTCGTGAAAAAGAATAGAGAGAATGATTTGTATACCTTGTGCGGCAATTACTTTAGGCAAAACCTAAAGCCCTCCACTAACGTAACATAGACTGCTTAAATGGCCACCAAATTTTTTTTTGGGGGGGGGGTGGTGTTTGATTTTGAAGAAATTATAATTCTTCATGGGAGTGCACTGGAGTTGAGGCTAATTGTCTAAAATAAATATATTCTTCTAGGTTCAATTAAACCAAAAATTCATAAATTTTAGATGCTCAAAATTAGATTTTTAGGATATGATAATTAGGTGATAAAAGTTCAATATAATGAAAATTAAGTTATTGAATTTTGTTTCTGGAAATGAGTCGCAAATATTAATCTAACTAGTTGTAAATTGAGACATGTAAGTTTAAAATATAATTCTCAATTTGTAACTGAGATTTTTTAAGTTAGAGTTATTTGAAGATTAAATTGGTACGGATCATTTTGAAAATAATGACACATAATTTATTCCTTGTGCATTGCTTTGAACTTTCCTTCCGACAAAATGAAATAATAAAAAAATCTGCCGAAAGTAACTACAGAGACTGTATTATTGGTTGTTATGGTCAAGAGTCTTTGTTTATTTAAAGCCCAAAAAAATGACTTTGAATTCTTTTAATTTGAGCCGCTAAGAGCTTGTGCTGCTCATCGATATGTTCTTTAATTTTCTTTCTTGTTCCTTTATGAGACAAGTTTAATTGCAATTTCTAAAAGCATTAGGAGGTAAGATTATTCAACTTTAGATCAGTCACCTTAATCATATATTATTGCTTTTTTGGGTTTAATTGGTACTTTCTTCTATTCTAAGTGTTAATAGAGGGGTTTGTTTTAATTCTACGTGTAAGACCCTGATTAACTCACTTTATCTTTTAAATTTATAATTTTTTTTTCTGAACTCTTCTTATTAGTTATACAGATTAAATGATTTTTTTACGAGATTATTAAATAGTTTTCAACAAAAAATAATTAAAATGAGTAATTTAAAAAAATCAATACAAAATTTTTATACTTAGAATTTTTAATATATACAAATTAGTTATATAAATTTTATATTTAGAATAAGAGAGCGTACAAGATAAGAATTGTATCATTGCAATGGGAATCAGCGGAGGCAAAGTTGGATCATTCTTGTGCCCAGAATATTCCTTTTTTATTATTCAATTTTAAAAAAAATTGCCGAAAGTATGTATGAGAAGGCCGAAAAAATATGTGGAGTTCTAGTCATCAGGCACCACCCTCTTAAACCAAGGCATTGACTAGGAGTCCGTAACAAAGCTGATTATTATTTATCTATTTATCTATTTTTATTTTTTTGGGATGTTTCCCTTTAATTTCTAACCGTGTGAATTAAGGCATAGAAGTGAGCTTTTTATATGTATGTTTATCCATATTTATAATGCAAAGAGCATATCCAAAAGATGGAAAAAGAAAGCAAAGAAATAAAAGAGAGACAATCTCATCACATCAAATATCACGTCTGATTTTTCCACATTCTGTGAGACAACCTTTTCTTGCTTCGCCATTATCTAACGTCCACCTTTTCTAAAGCTCAAGGGAAAAAAAAATCAAAGTGGACACTAAACCAATTAAAATGAAACCAATAGTAATATAATCATATGAACGACTGATTTTCATTAGTTCATTCTGGTTTGATACCGGTTCAATTTCTAGTCAGTCTAGTACTCAAACTAGATCGAACTACTAGTTAGTTCATCAGTTTTTTGATTAACCTGACTCAACTGGTCTAGTTTTCTTCCTTGCTAAAGATCCTTGAAGTACATTTGTGAACATGTGGCTTAGCTTTTTCTAAGGTCGATGGCTCTTTTTGGCCAGGAAAAAGAGACGCTGTAATAATGTTAGCTCTTTCATTTCATCCAAGGCAGATTGATACCTTTCTTTTCCTCATGGAGAAAGGAATTTAGCAGTTTATCAAATTATATAAAAATCATATAAAAACTATACGCGGCTTGTGATCCTTTTTTTATATATAAAAATTTAAAAAATATATAATTTTCTATTCCAGAGATATTATGAATAAGATTCCTTATTCAGTATTACATGCATGATGATCACATTATATATATCGTACACAATTTTTTTTAATATTTATATGTTGCGACTAAATCTGATCTTTATTGCTCTATTTAAATCTTCATGCAACAGTTTATTATTTGTTTCAGACTGGTCACTTATTATTATTATTATTATTATTATTATTAGGATTAAGGTGCCTCCAACACCTTAAAATGTATCCAATACTTTAAAATAATTTTTTAAATATGTCCAGTATTTTAAAGCATTTTTTGATCAATCTAGCACCTTCAAGTATTTTTTTTAAGGTAAGTCCAGTATTCCAGAAAAATTTTTGTTGCATCTAGCACCAATTTAAAAGAAATACTTTAAGGTGTTGGATGCACTTGAAAAATATTTTAGGACGCTGAATGTAGTACAAAACATATCAAGATACTAAATGCACTTTAACACGTATTTGTTATTATTACTATTATTATTATTACAACTATTATACATTGTAAGTTATCTCAGATAAAAAAAAATACATTGTAAGTTATCAAGCACACTAGGTGGTGGGGTAATAGAGAAATTTCAATCCAATTTCTAAATGTGTTAGGTATAGGAGAATCCTTTATCCTTCCACTGTGTTTCGTTTAGTTGTTGACTTATGTTGACAAGACCATTTCAGGCAAAACTTATCGAAGGAAGGATAAAAATTGAGAAAATAACATAATTACTAAAAAAAAAATAGTAATGATAAGTGAAAAATTCGAATCTGTTTATTGTTATTTTACTCTAAAAAAACCTGCCATTATTTTTTACACTGAAATTTATCATTATAAATTGCTTAGTTGTTATTAGGCTTTTTGGTGAATATATTTCTTCTTTAAAATCATATAATAATTCTTTTTTGGTGAATATATTTCTTCTTTAAAATCATATAATAATTCTTTTTAAAATATTCTCCCTAACTTTTATCATGACCACATTTTTATGTCTTAACTTCAGTAATTGTTTTATTATACTGGCTCCATTCTTATGATCAAGACAAAAGTAGGTGTGATATTCCTACACATAAAACAATTCACTAAATTTTAAGAATGATTAATATTTTCTTAAATAATCATAATGAATAAATAAAATGGCTTGACCTACATTAACATATAAAGTTAAGAAAATGATATTTATTAAAACAAGTTAAGAAAAAATTGCCGGCAACTATTACGAATAGAAATGAAAAGATAAAATAAAGTGAGAAATAAACTAATTAATAAATTAAATGATTGTCTCATGCAAAAGAATAGAAAGAATGCTTTTTAAGAAGAATTACAATGAGGTCCTATGCAAGAAAAAAATTACAAAACAAGTCATAGAAGTTGTTATTCTCCACTCTAGAACTTGTCATTACAGGCTGTTTAGGTTATTAGCGGACCTTTTAGTAGTTATTTCTCTTGTATGGGATTTGATTGTAATTCTCCCTACTTTTTATATATTGTACGGTATTCACTTCGGGCAAAACCTAAAGCCCTCCACTTACAAACTGCTTTATTAAAAGGCCACACAATGGAAAAAAGCTTATGAAATCTGTTTGATTTTAAAAAATAATTCTAAATGTTCATGGAAGGACCGAAGTTGAAGCTCATTTTCTACAATAAGTATATTCTTTTTGGGTTTGCTTAAATATATATTTTTGACAAATGTTAGTTATTTTTTTTGCCAACCCTTGCGAAATGTTAGTTAGGTCATAAAAGATCAGTTTAGTAACAATTAATTTATTTTTCAAAAAAAAAATAGTTGCAAATGGCAATTCATATTGCAATCGAGGAGTTTCAATTACAAATCAAGCCGTTGAATTCCAATTATTATTTATAACTATTTTTAGATTAAAATGGTCTTTGCAAACTATTTTCATCAAAAAATTTTAATTCAGCTGTTATTTTCATATACTACCTCCAGTAATTAACATAAAAGCTAAATAATTAATTTATATATATTAGTTTTTTTTTTTTTTTGGGTGAGACGAAGACTGACTTGGAACCCCTACTTCACTTGGGTTACTCTGCTTTTAATTATTTGTTTTTGTCCCTTTATGTGAAAATTTTCACCGCAATTTCTGAAAGCTCGTTAAGAGAATTATTCGCCCATCAACATCATAGATCATCATCCTCCCCTATCATATTACTCTTCCCATATTTAATCAAAAAGTTACTTAATTAAGATAGATTTAAAAATTACATAAATAAATTAATTGTAATAATATGATATGATATCCCTCAAATACCGATGTGTAATATAATATTATATATCAGTTTATAAATTAAATAAATTAATTTTAAAAAATTATAAATATAAGAAAAAAAAACTGATTGAGATGTTATATTTAGAATAAAAACTAATTCGACCTTGACTAAGTCTTACAGCTACAATGCTTTTAGCTTTTCTTTGGGACCAAGTAAGAATACATTCTAGTGCAATTATCAAAGAAGGGAGAGTTGGATCTCTTCTGGCCACAAAAATTGATCGATCTTTTTCAACAAAAGTACGTGTTACCATTTTCTCACTAAAATTATAATGACCTCTATGGAAAGTGGAGACCATGGGCAAATCATTCATCCAAATTCATTACTCCGACATGAATATCCAAAAGCTCTCGAATCAACATCATCAATCTCAAATTATTCCAAAGCATCATCAAACGTGATCAACATCGATCTCAAGCATTTCACGTCTCCCATCTTATGTTCTACTAGACATGTTAAAATACGTAAGGAGCTCCGAAATATGAAAATCTTAAAAATAATCTCTCAATTGTTTTAACTTCCATGAAGTTTTAAAGATCATTTTGGAATTAAGTTTTTTTTCTTGTGAAATGATCTAATTATTCACCCATACCAAAAATCTTCCACCATCGTTGAAAGTTAGAGCTCCGATGGCTTTTTGGGCAAATATTGGTTTAGGATTTTCAAAAAGATATATGATTATCAGGCCACTAAAGCTTCTTGGTTATATGGTACAAAATGTTATATTACCTCCGGTTTTTAATATAAAACCTTGTTTAACTTTTATTTTAGTTCTAAATATAAGATTCTAATCCATTTTATCTCTTATATTTATGCTTTTTTTTTTCCAAGGTAGTTCTTCTAACAATGATAATTCTAACTAACACACTTAATTAGCAAAGATATTTTAGGAAAGACAACACCTATTTATTACAAATAACTAACTTAACTTCTTTTATTAATCTCCTCAAATTAGTCAACTAGCTCTTATAATTAGAACCGGAGGTAGTATAAAGATAACTATCAAATTTTAAGATATATAAAATGACTAGAACAACTAAGAGAATAACAAGTCATTCTCCCTGCTAATGCTGAAACATAACAATATGCCATGTTGATTAATAATATTATTTAAATATTAATTTTTAAGGGTTATATATATATATGAATATTTTTATATTTTATTAAATTATATTATTTTAAAATGATTGTTTTGATCCTCAATTCAACCACAATTAGACTAGTAACCCTTAAATTATTATGTATTGATCCATCCACGATTCAACGACCAGTCTAACTTTTAATATTTTATTTACCTGTAGTCACTATTAATGTCATTTGGTGGCCGAGCCAGACCATTTCGATTTACTCAAAAGTTTCGTAATTATAAAAATAAAAGAATTAAATTTAAATAAATTTGCCCAAAGTATGTATGAACAAGCAGAAATATGTGGGGTTCTAAGTCAGGCGCCACTATATATCCTCAATAAATAAACCAAGGCATTGACTAGACTTTTCTTGAGTCCATGAAAAAGGTTGCTCTCATGTATTTATTTTTATTTTTACTTTTATTTTTGTTTTAAGGCCCTTTTCGAGGAAAGCTTCCCTACAATTTGTATATGTGATTTTCTTTTTCTTGCGTTCAACATTTCTGACGTAATGCTTCTTTTCTAATATGTTAATCTTATCCACTGGGGCTTAAATAGTTAAATCTTATGTTGTCTTAAAGATTGATATTTTTTTCTGCCAAATTGTTTTAAAGATTATATTGCTTTTGAATATTCTCAAAGAAAAATCTTTACTAAAATATTATATGAGGGTCAAAATATTAAGATAGATTGATTTAATTAGTACCGAGAAGAAGCAGGTGTGCAAGTACTTGGAAGTGGAAGAAAAAGAAGCAAATTATTTATTAAAAGATTTAGAAGTGGGCTTTCATATGTGTTTATGTAAATTTAGAATGCAAAGAGCATATCCAAAAGAGCAAAAGAAATTAAAGGAACAAAAGAGAGGCCACTAATTAACATTGATTTTTTTCCACATTCTCTAAAGGAACCCTTTTTTACTTTGTCAATATCTCATCCACTTTTTCTGAAGATTCTTTCAGTGCATTTGTTAACATATGGCTTTTTCTAAAGGTGATTGAAAATCCTTATAAACATCTTAAATTCACGAATGCAAATAAAAAACGAAATGCTTAGCTCACTTCTCACCTAAATGGGGAGATCCTTTAAATGAAAACCAGGATATTTTTCTTGTAAGGGAATAAATTAATCATAACAAGGCCAAAAGTGGCTGATATTTTTTCTTTGATAAAAATTAAACAAGTATGTAATTTTATATTTATAAAGATATTATGAAGCCCAAAACAACAAAAAAATAAAAACCTAAATCATAGGGGGCTCAGATCCCAAAGACGCTTTCTCTACTAAAATCAACTGGGATCCCTAATAAAAGATTTTGAAAGACTTTCATTTGCTAACGTATCAGCCAGTTGGTTTTATTATCTTGAAATAACCTACAACCTCAGCTTCCAAGAGTATCTCATGAAGTTTTGAATCTGAATGGAGATTAAACTAGCTCCTCTGTTACTTTTGATTATCTTGTATCATATCCAGAAGATTTTTCACATCAAATTGCAGTATAACTCTCTTAGATCTGAGATCCGAGCAAGATTCAAGCCTTTAACTATTGCCCATTCTCTGTTTCAAGAGCACTGCAAGTAGCAATAAAATGAGAGAGGCCAACAATCCAATTACCAGTTTAACATGAATTGCTCCACCACGTCCAACTTTATTGTTTGATGAGCTCATAGCACCGGCTACGTTTACTTCAATACACCCCACTATGCAGGTAATGGCCAAACTAATCGTTCTGCGGTAGCAGTCTTTGAATTTCTTTTTCTTGGTTAAGCACAAATATCTTTATATTGAAGGTAATTCTATTCTTGAAGGTTTTAAGTAATCAGCTTCAATCAAAAGATTATTTCACCATTTTCAAAGGCTACAAATAGCTACTCCCCAAATTTAATTACAAAACAAAGAGGCCTCCCATCTACATATTAAAGAAGCCCAATATTTAATTTAATCCATCCCACTTTGCAGCTAAGGCAATTGCCAAACTAATCGTTCTGAAGTGACAAAACTATTAGAAGCGGTTTCCTCCTGCACCTGAACATATTTCTTCCAAATCTGCATCATAACTGTAGTAGGCTCCCAAGATTTTTTTTTTTGTTTTTCCAGATATCCTTATATTGAAAGTAATCCTGTTCCAAAAGTTTTAATTAAAGAGCATCAAACAAATTATTATTTCTCCATTTCCAAAGGCCCAACATTGGGAGGCCCACTGAATGAGAAACAGAGGACAAAACAGAAAAAGTAAACTACAACTCAAACATAAACACTCATGAAAGTTGACCCAAATGGCTGGGTGAAGATCCAGTTGGCTAAGCCCAAGCCACAAAGACAATTCTGTAGCTTCAATAACCAACAAAAAGCAGTTTACCAAAAAAAAACACCAACAAAGAGCACGAACAAGCATGCAAGAGGAACGCCACAATCGTTCACCGAAGAAACCAACGACCCACGACATAGTTGACCCTCAAGCTATTGGAAACATCTTTGGCCAAAAGCAGAGAAATTCTGCAGTAATGAGCTTGATCAAGAATTAATCACACAATTAGCCTGCCAGTGTTTTTATAGCCGCCACAGCACTACGCATTCTAGGACAATTCCATCACATATATATATATATATATATATATCTGTGTGTGTGTCCTCTTCATTTTTCCTCCAGGCCAGCCTTTTTGGTAGCAGGCTCGTTGATCCACAGTGAATATGTGAACTCCGATGTCCATCCGTTACTGTCATTAGCCTCGGCACCGGTCATTGCTACTAGGATCTTGGAACTACTTTTTACAATCAATATGGATATTTTAAAAAAATATTATAAATTTAAGAGACAAAATTATATTTATGAAGAAATATAATCTCCAACTATCTCTTCTTCTTCTTTTTTTTTTAAATAACCCATTGGGTTGCCCAGTATCTAGCACTTTTTCTTAATCCTATTATTAGGTATCCAAGCAACCAAGTAATCTGAATTGAGCTTTGTAGGATCACTTTGAACTATAAGCTCTCCCAGCAAGTTTTAACGTAGCTGCATACCCTGGGTGTGAATATGAGACCACTAGTTAATCTGGACAAATCCCTCACTAATTTGACCAAGCACTTGTTACACTACAAAAAAGAAACAGTTGATTGGCGACGGAATTTGTGACAGAAACAAATTCCGTCACTAATTTCCGACGGAATTGCGACGAAAATTTCATCGCTAATTTTTTTGACAAATTAGCAATGAAATTTTTTCATTGCTAATATTAGCAACGGATTAGTGACAGAATTTATGTCCATCGCTAATTCGTCGAAAAATCTGCTAATAAATATTTAGAGACAGAATTAGTAACGGAATTTTTTTCGTTGAAAATTTCTGTCGCTAAATTGTTTTTCACAGAAGTTTTTGTCACTAATTCTGTCGTTAATTCTATTCTATCGCAATTCCATCGCTAACCCCGTCACTAATTTTAAATTTCATTATTTTAAATTATAATCTTACAAAAATTTATATAATAACAATTAAGAATATAATGATTTTAAAATATTTTTAATTATAAAATAAATTGATATATTTGTGGAGTTAGTATTAATGAAGATATTGTCATCATTCATGTTATCATTAGGTATATACTAAAAATAGAAAGACAATTTCTTAGAAAACTTGTTTATATTTCGTTAACATAAATTCCTTTTGATTATTAATAATAATTAAAAAAATATAATAACAATATTAATAACTTTCTTATACAAACTGAGATAAAAAAGAAATAATTTTATCATATGTATAATATATTGAAATATATAATATATGATAGAAATTCAAAACCAAAAAATGAATTTATATGAACGGAAACTAATATTGAAGTGAATTTTGAATTTCAGTCATTAAACAATAAAATTTAATCATGATATAATTAATACCCATAATATAGATTGATTTTAGTCTTCAATACAAAAAAAAAAGTATATACAAAGAATTTTAAGAAAATAAATTACATAGGATATATATATACACACAAGTATGAGAATACTGTTTATCATAATCTATTCACATCATTTAATTTTTTATATAGAATAATTTATTAGATTTTATTATAGTAGTTATTTTTTTAATAACAAGATTTTTTCGACTAATTGTAAATGATTTTCTTCAAATATATAAAACACATATAGATAATATGAAATAATGTAATATAATACATATATAATTAAATTGTATATCTTATTAATGTTAATTAAAAAATAAATTTTAAAAAATATTTATAAAAAATTTACTTATGATTTAAAATTCAAAATTAGTGCAGTTAGAAATTAAAATTATATTAAAAATATTTTTTAAAAAATAAAACATTATAAAAAAATATTTAAAAATTATTTTGTCATCAAAATAGTTATGATTAAAATTATCATGTAGTAAATTTTTAGTTTTTAATAATGTATATGTATATATAATTGTTTGTGTAAAATAATATTATACTAATCCGGTTCTTAATATAACTTCCAATTGTTAAGTTTATTTTGATCCTAAATATAAGATTCATTTCTCATATTTATCAATTTTTTCTAAATTATCCCTATAGATACTCTCTCAACCATAATTAAGTAGAAGAGAAAGAGGGAGTATTAAGCAAGATGATTATAGTATTTTAGAAAAAATGTGTCACATTTCTTATAATTAACTAACTTACCTAACTTTCTTAACCTAATCAAATTAGTTAAATGGGTCTTATATTAAGGACCAGAAGAGTATATATTTAATTTTATATAATAAGTCAATAGGTTCATTGTAACTCAACCGGTAAAGCCACACGTGTGCACAGATGAGGTCCTAGGTTCGAGCCATAGAGAAGTTACTTTGAGGAGGGAATTATGTGGTGGCGACACGTAGCAGGCAAAAGTGACATGTGATGTGATAGCAGAGGTGAGGTGATAGCACATGTGGCAGGCAGAGGTGAGGTGACAACGACATGTGACAGTCATCATTGAGGTGGTAGGGATATATAGAGGTGGTCACTGGCAATGACGTGGCGATTGGTAGAAGTACCACATGGCATTTTAATTGAAATTCCGTCACTAATCAATTAGTAACAAAGGAATTAGCGATGGAACAAATTCCATCACTAAAAGCATGTTTTTTTTTAGTGTTAATTGAATCTCTAACTAGGACCAATGGTAGTAATTTAACATTTCTTTCATATTTTTAGTCTTTGTTCTTATTATTGGGTTTCCAATACTTTATAATAGATTTTTTGAAACGTTGGACTTTTTATCCTGCAGTTTGAGCTTTTTTATGACTTTCATTTCACATGAAACGCCTCACACTATGCTGTTTGGTGGATAATCCCCCGTGTGGAACCTTTTTTTGATCAAATGAAAAAACATTATTGATCACTGGGAGAAAGCTTACTTTACCTTTCTTTTTTCCAAGATGCTTAAACTCCAAGCATGTGCTAAAAAAAATGCATTGTTATTGCAAAAATTAGTTTTATTTTTAAAGTTTTGTTAGATACAATGGGATTGAATGAGAGAAAGGAGTCTGGAATGACAAAATGAAAATAGTAAAATATGATTGTTGTTGTCTCCAATATTACCACAAAAAAGAAATGGGTTAAGGAAAATGACATGACAAACCAACATAAATGTTTGTTATTTTGTCAATCAATATTTAAAAGAAACAAACTAACACAGTAAATGCAGAGCAGAAAAACTTACTGATTTTTTTCTTGCACATCCATATTTTCTCCTCACCTATAAATAATCAAATAGGCCAGTTACAAATATACTTGCTAATTCAGCTTAAAGAAATTAAATGAAAATGTGAAAGTAAATCACCTTGAAAGAGAAGTCAGCAATATCTAGCAGCAGCAACTTTGATTCAAAATGATGTGCTAAAGCCTTGGCAATTTCTTGCAAGTAAAGTTCTTCAAAATTTGTAGAGAAAGCTAATGAGTCAAACATACATGAAAACCCAAACAATTATGTGCCAAACTCATGAGTTATTTTTTCCTCCAGCCCTTGTTATGAAGCAATCATGCTATAACCACCTCACTAGAACCAAGAAAAGCTAGTTGAATCATTGACTTGGTTTAAAAACAAAAATTATTTTCCACTATGCCCATATTTAAAACTATCCATTGTTATCATAAACCAGTGAGATGGAGGAATAATTGCATGGGAAACTGAGTGTGAAGGAAAAGGAATAGGAAAACACTTCATCCAATACGCCAATGAAGAAAAGTCAAATCAAAACCTACTTGATAACTTTTCATAGCTCTGATCCTTGATACAAAAGCTAATATAAAAACTAGTTGACTAATTTGATTAGATTAAGAAAATTATTTAAGTTAGCTTTTTGTATTAAATATGTATTGTCTTTCTTAAAAAATCCTTGTTAATCACACGTATTAACTAAAACTACCATTTGATGAAATATTTAACATGTGCAACTATTACAAGGATTACCTTGAAAAAAAATAGATAAATATAATAGACAAAGTGAATTGCGGTTTTCTATTTAGAATCAAATTGAATGTCAAACTAGCTTTCATATCAAGGACCAGAAATAGTAATAAGGATTATCTATTCTTTCTAGGGGGAATTTCACTGTAGGACCGCAGAAGACAATTAATATCAAAGAGCCCCAAAACTTTCTGAAACCTCACTGCAGGACCAAGGGACCAATCTGATATTAATTTTTAGAGTGAGATTACAATAATACCCCTCCCTTTTTATTTTATTAAAAAATAAATATTTACCGGAGTTACTGTTCTGACCACCGGAGGTCGGAGGTCCGGCCACCGGCGCTCAGGTGGCTGCCGTCGGGGTCCAGTCACCGGTGGCCGGAACAGTAACTCCGGCGGACCTCCGGTGGCCGGAGTTTTTTTGTTTAAAACAAAGTGGCCAAGGGAGGGTTTGAACCCAGGACCCCTTGGCACACCAAAAGATTCGAAACCACCAAGCCAAGCAACCCATTCAATCATAAAATGCAAATAAAACTATATATAACAAAATAAACGCAACAGTCCAAATGTAAGTGAACAAGTGAAATTAGACAATTTACAAGTGGAATTCAGCAATTTACAACAAAAATTAGACAATTTACAAATAACATAATGGAACTCACAATCCCAAATACAAGTGTTTAAGTGTAAATGAGCAAATAAAATTTGAAGATTTACAACAAAAGTTTATAGATTTGCATATGAAATTCGACAATTTCACTTGCTCATTTGCACTTAAACACTTGCATTTGGGGTTATGACTTCTATTATGTTATTTGTAAATTACCTAATTTTTGTTGTAAATTGCTGAATTCCACTTGTAAATCGTCTAATTTCACTTATTCACTTACACTCAAACACTTACATTTTGGATTGTGAATTCTCTTGTGTTTGCCAAATTTGGGTTGTAAATCCATAAACTTTTATTGTAAATCTTCAAATTTTACTTGCTCATTTGCACTTAAATACTTGCATTTTCGGTTATAACTTCTATTATGTTATTTGTAAATTGCCTAATTTTTGTTGCAAATTTCTGAATTCCACTTGTAAATCGTCTAATTCCACTTGTTCACTTACATTTGGACTGTTGTGTTTATTTTGTTATATAAAGTTTTATTTGCATTTTATGATTGAATGGGTTGCTTGGCTTGGTGTTTCAAGCCTTTTGGTGTGCCAGGAGTCCTGGGTTCAAACCCTCCCTTGGCCACTTTGTTTTAAACAAAAAAACTCCGGCCACCGGAGGTCCTGCCGGAGTTACTGTTCCGGCCACCAGTGACCGGACCCCGACGGCGGCCACCTGAGCGCCGGTGGCCGGACCTCCGACCTCCGGTGGCCGGAAGAGTAACTCCGGTAAATATTTATTTTTTAATAAAATAAAAAGGGAGGGGTATTATTGTAATCTCACTCTAAAAATTAATATCAGATTGGTCCTTGGTCCTGCAGTGAGGTTTCAGAAAGTTTTGGAGCTCTTTGATATTAATTGTCTTCTGCGGTCCTACAGTGAAATTCCCCCTTCTTTCTAAAAGGTGCTTTATCATAAGAGACAAATATGCATAAAATACCTGTTGGTCCAGGGAGTAAAATTGCCCTGCTTGTTTGTGGAAGGTGCCGGATGTGTCTAGAGAAGATAAGTTGTTTGAGATGAACAAATGCAGCACTCATCAATAACGGCCGACTACTTTCACTGTTAATGCAATGGAATAAATGAGAATTATACTATCAGGTTGCCCTGTTTCAGCTCATGTTATGATTTTAAAGGGTTAAAAAAAAAGAGAAAAATTAATCTTTTGGTCCTTCAACTATTGACTCACTTATAACTCAGTCCCTTGATTATGACTCAGTACGACTCAGTCCCTTAACTTTTAACTTTCTTATGACTCAGTTTCTTATTTTTGCCTTTTTTAATATTATGATCCTTGTCATCTCCAACTAATCATGAGTGATCCTATGTGACAAGAATGGGTAAGAAAATCACTTCCAACTCAGCACCACATAAGCAACCAAGAGCGAGGACTGGAGAAGATGGTGAAGAGGGAAAAATAAAAAGAAAACACACTATGAACCCAGTACAGGAAACAAAGAAGAATCTGAATTGAGTTAAGCAAGGCGAGTCAAATTGGGGTGTTGGAAAAAAAAAAAAAAAGAATAATCTCTAAAGGTAGAGAGGGAATGAGTTCGAAAATGATTCTAAATAGTAAGGAAATTTCAAAGTAAATCCGTCAGATATGAAATTGAGCAAGATGCGAAGATGGTGGGAAGTATCTCTGAAAGAAACAAACAAGAGTCACCGTATAACCACACCACATAATTAAAAAAAAAAAAGAACAAACATTCAACTTGCGAACGACCACACATAGAAGATAACCCACCTATTATACCTGTCCTCCTCTTGCATTTTCATGTTTTTTGAAATGACGAACCAAATGCCTTCTCCTATTATCACATGTTGTGACACTTTTAGCCCATTCATCGTATTAAAACTTTGAATTCCCAGATTTTTCTTAAAAACCCAAAAAGAAAGATTGATTTTAAAAAAAATCTTTAAAAATGATATAAGATGTAATATCCTAAAAAAATTAATTGAAAAGTAATATAATATAATATAATAATATTTTATTATAATATTTTTTTAAAAAAAAGTCCAACTTTCCACCGATATTTCGGTGGAAAGTTGGAGGGGGTGGAAAGTTGGGGAGGGTCGGTGGAAAATTGGGGGTTGGGTTTGAAATTCCCTCTCCACAATAAATGTGTGGGGGTGTTAAATAGCCCCCCACAATTCATTTCCACCCCCAGCAGGCGCAAGAAGGAGGGAGAGAGAGAGAGGGGGGGCCGAAGTGTGTGAGAGGGAGAGAGGAGCATACCGGTAAAGGAGAGGGCAAACTTTGAAGATATTTTAGGTACATAAAATTACTTCTTTTTATCAAAATTTTTTTATAAATATTTCTTGTATATTTTAAACTTCCTATTTACGTTATTACTATAGTGATTGGAGAAAATTTTGAGACTTATATATGATCTAAGTATTGAGTTTTTACAAAAGATGACTATCGAAATTTAAAAGTTAATGAGTTGTTAATTTTAATCGGTTTATATTTGTCTATTTTTAGTTTTAGTATTTAAATTAATTTATTTAGTTGAAAATCTGTCATTTATGGGATATACCATATTTTTACCGATTAAATTTAAGTTAAATATTTATAAAAAAAGTTTGATAAAAAGAAGTAATTTTATGTACCTAAAATATCTTTAAAACTTATCCTCTCTTTCACCGGTATGCTCCTCTCTCTCTCACACACTTCGGCCCTCTCTCTCTCCCCCTCCCCCTCCTTCTTGCGCCTGCTGGGGGTGGAAATGAATTGTGGAGGGTATTTAACACCCCCACACATTTATTGGGGGGAGGGAATTTCAAACCCAACCCCCAATTTTCCACTGCCCCTCCTCAACTTTCACCCCCTCCAACTTTTCACCGAAATATTGATGGAAAGTTGGACTTTTTTTTTCATAAAATATTATAATAAAATATTATTATATTATATTATATTATATTAGTTTTCAATTAATTTTTTTTTTAGGATATTACATTAGACATGTCGGAACTGGTTGTCTTCTCGTTCCATGGTAGCGTGTCTTGCTCTTACAAATTAAACCAAAGAAGAGTGCTTTGCTGAAAAAAGTATATAGCATTCGGCCACATAGGATGACTGTACTGGGCTCTAAAATCTTTTAAAAAGTTTGCAGCATTTTTATGGTGGGTTCTCAGCAGTTCAGATCCTTCTTCATCACCTGCACAGGGTTCGTTGCGTCGTCGTCTTCTTTTTCCCGTCAACTTTTTTTCCCTCTTCACCTTCTTCGCCGGTCATCCCATCTTCTTTGGTTACGTGGAGCCGAGTTGGAGTTGCCATTCTTGCCATAGAGGATGACTCATAATTAGCTGGAAATGACAATGACCATAATATAAAAAATACAAAAATTAAGGACTGAGTCATAAGCAAGTTAAAAGTTTAGAGACTGAGTTGCACCGAGTCATAGTTGAGGACTGAGTTATAAGTGAGTAAATAATTGAAGGACCAAAAGAATAATTTTCCCAAAAAAAAAAACAGCATCATATATTTTTATTAGCATAAATAGAACTAACAGCTACAATATGTGTAAAATCTGTAACTGAACATGATAATTCTAAATCTGACAAAAACCTTAAAGTAAATGCCAATTATTTCTTCATTGTGCCTTTTTCACAAGACTAATCTTATGAAGAAAGTGACTAAGTTAATATAATCACCTTAAGTAATAAGGAAAGTCTTGGAAAGCTTCTTTGCATTCCTTCCCATCAATAACCTGCCTCATAAGTTCTTGCTTAATTTGCTCATTCCAGAGCTCTTCTTCCTCATCAGAATTCCCTCCAAGCCCTGAACTGAATCCAAGCCCTGCTCCAAAACCAACCCCAATACCCAATGCTGACAGCAAAACATTCTTGTGCTCCATATCTTTCCTGCTTCTTTTCATACTTTTTTTCTGATATTGTGATAGAAGAAGATGCATACGTGGTCTAAAGGCTGACACTATTGGGTCAGATTTAAGTATTGTTTGGTATACACTAGGCAGCTCTACTAAAGATGTCTTTTATGTTCATACGGACTCGAACCGGAGGCCAATTTGGTAGAATAAGCCCAGGTGACTACTAAGGCAGATGCCTATTATTTGGAGATGGGGATTAGAGGAACAAAGAATTGGTGGCTGCTGCTGTGGCCTATATGTGACCCTTTTCACCTCTCGCCTCCATATATACACGCGTGTGTGTAGAGAGAGAGACACACACACACACAAAAACATAGACACGCGCGTGCCTTTTGTAATATCCTAAAAAAAATTAATTGAAAAGTAATATAATATAATAATATTTTATTATAATATTTAAAAAAAAAAAGGTCCAACTTTTCACCGATATTTTGGTGGAAAGTTGGAGGGGGTGGAAAGTTGGGGAGGAGCGGTGGAAAATTGGGGGTTGGGTTTCAAATTCCCTCCCCCGATAAATGTGTGGGGGTGTTAAATACCCCCCACAGTTCATTTCCACCCCGCAGCAGTGCCCAAGAAGGAGGGAGAGAGAGAGAGGCCGAAGTGTGTGAGAGAGAGGAGCATGCCGGTAAAAGAGAGGACAAGCTTTGAAGATATTTTAGGTACATAAAATTACTTCTTTTTATCAAACTTTTTTATAAATATTTCCTGTATATTTTAAGCTTCTTATTTACATTATTACTATAGTGATTGGAGAAAATTTTGAGACTTATATATGATCTAAGTATTGAGTTTTTACAAAAGATGACTATCGAAATTTAGAAGTTAATGAGTTGTTAATTTTAATCAGTTTAGATTTGTCTATTTGTTAGTTTTAGTATTTAAATTAATTTATTTAGTTGAAAATCTGTCATTTATGGGATATACCATATTTTTACCGATTAAATTTAAGTTAAATAATTTATTTGGATTGTTTGATATATTATTGAGATTTTAATCGGTTTACTTTTATTTATTGGGTGACTGGAGGTTTTAAAATAATTATTGTAGCTAAAAAGTTTATTATTTATGGAAATATATATATATATGGTAGTTATACCATTAAAGTTTTGATTATATTATTTAGTTATAAATATTTAAAGTATTACTAAATTTTTAAGAGTTTGATTTTGAGGTTTAAACTGAAAATGAGAGTTTTTAGAATTTAGAATATAGTAATTTTATATTTGGAAATTGTGGAAAATCTTTTTATTAAGGTAAATAATTTGGAGGTGTAAATAAATAATTTGGGGTTGTTAGAAATTTTAAGTTGTTTTTAAAATAATTAATAATTTTTGGGTTACGAGAATTGCGGGAGTTTAGAATAAAAATTTAATTAAAGTATAAATTTAACTAATATAGAGAAGTTTAATTAATTAATTAATTAGTTTATATTAATATGTGATTATATTAATTGTGTAGATTAATTATTGGTTAAGCAAAGAATTGACCTTGTGGTAATCCTTAGTATTGCTTTGGAGAGAGGTAACCACTTTCCACTTGTTATATGTGCTAATATGTTGTTTGTGAGTATTTTGCTGTTTTTAAAATAATATTTGATATTTGGAACTTGAGTAGATATGTTATATCTTTTGAGCTATGAAAATTGTCTCGTGGGATTTTTGGAATTGTAATTGAGAAGTTTGGAAAAGATATATGATTTATATCTTATGGATTATACTGAGAAAAGACTGAGACATCTTAGACTCTGCATGTAACGCTCCTTCGAAAGTGTTGACTTTTGACTAATGAGCTTTATAGTTTATATTAAACTGATTTATTAGTTCGTATGTTTGAAAATATAAGTTTGGTTTGGGCTAATGGTTGAATGATATTTCTGAACTTTGAAAGTCCAACGCCCAAGGTAATGATCGATGTTACTCTTATTATAAGTGTATTTTTTTTAACCATGATAGCGATTTTAAAATTTTAAGGTTTCTTCTTTTCTATTATAGTTAATCATTTAAATAAATTGTTGGATTTAATCTAAAATGGTTTTGAAAGAACGGTTGTCACACTTTTGAGTTGGTGGCGTTAAATGAATTCCAAGAAGACAAAGAAGCTTTCTTTATTTTGTTTTCTTAGTGTCCAAGTCTCACGCTAATTCCTTAAAGCGTAGGAGAAAATGGAGAATTATTCCGTCTTTACCATGTGATACTCAAATATGACCGCTGCTTTGTTTGGGGTTTAACTGAACGGTGCCTTAAACAGAAAAGAGGGGGGGGGGGGGGGAGTTCTTGTCCAAAAAAAGTTCTTGTCCACATACAGTGAAACTAATAAAGCTGGAGTTTCTAGTGCTAGACAATAATCTTTATATATATATATAAATATATATATTTGACAAGAAATCCTTTAAAATTCAGTAATACCTTAGTATTTATAAGTAGGCATGATTTTTTTTATAATTATTTGAACCATAATTTTTTGAGGTCTGGGTCTTTTTTAATAATAGTAAAATAGCAAAAAAAAAAACTTTATAGCAGATTTTAATAATAGTAAATTGGTCACATTTATTTATATATTATTTGTGTAAAAGTATAATAATAATTTATAAAATATTAAATTTGGATTATTAAAATATTGATCAAGGGAGGGAAAGGAAAAAGGAGTCCATCCCATTTCCACAATTTTATATAAAGCGACAGAGACAACCCATAATGTTTTTGGTCAAGGAAAAACCATCGTTGACTCTATGCCAACGTCACCAACCAGACCTTACTCTTTTAATTTTTTTTAAAATTAAATATTTAATCCTAATATAGCGTCAAAATACGTTATCTTATTACTTTTGTCAGTAATGTTCATTTAATTATTTAACTTCCTATATTTATACTGAAATTATGATATCCCTTATAATTGTTTTGTTTGTATTTATATATCAAAACCATTAATTTCTTATAATTATAAAAATTTAACTTGATTTTTAGTATTATAAAGATAATTTTTTTAAAAATAGTACCAAGTCTTAACTTGGAAGCAGGCATCATGTCTTTTTGATAAAACAATACAGAAGGATATCAGGACAAAACCATTTGTAATTGTCAATGAGCACACAAAATTACCGCTAGAACAAGAAGAATATGTATTTTTTTTTTTTAATTTTTCAAACATAGAGGAAAGAATATGATTTAAGGAACCAAAATAAATGTGAATGAAGCCAGTTAGGCGCACTGTATCAAAGCTACAAGTTAAAGATGAGGTGATTAGGTATCCAATACTCATAGCTCCTTTTCTTATTCCCCTCTGATTTAAAAAATAAAAATAAAAAGTTCCCACCTTTTATCACTTGAAATTTGACTCAGTGGGGTGGCATGCGGTGGAGAATAACCATATGTATAGACTTATTGCCCTTAATTTTTTTTTAAAGAATGACGTCATTATCAATTTTCATGAGTAATAAGCATTAGATTCAGACACGTGTCCTAAAACATACGCCTTTAAAGAAGAGTATATGGTTTTTTTTTTTGACACTGTTATATCTTTTAGATGTTTTGTTTAGTCCGTCCTATAAAAATACACTGTTTGGGTGCTCTAAAACCGTGGTTTCAGAAGTACTTTTCCACAAAACGAGATAACCTCCTCCACATATTTACTTCGTAATCCGTAAAAGCACTTCTGAAACCATGGTTTGGTTTTTATCCAAACACTCCCAAAGTCAATGATAAGTTGTCTCAACGGCAACACTATCCGTCAGGCTTGAAATAAGTTTTAGGCTCAAGTCTAATGGTGACATATTTATATACGTGTATGTCTAATTGTATAAAAAAAAAATATTTCCCATAAAAGACTATAAAATTTAGTAATGCGCCTAGGAATTTTTTCCAAGAATACTCAAATATCATAGTACCTCCTATCTTAATCTAGTTTGATTTGTAGTGCAGTTAGTGAAGATTTGGAATGAAATGTAATGGGACGTTTTGTCCCTATGTTTAGTTTTATCTTCTCCTATTGTTATTCTTCAGATTAAAAATATCAACTCTTATTTTATGTGAGACGAAAATGGATATTGCCAAGTAGAAGGCTAGGGACCTAGATTCATAATTTCTTAGCCATCATATTTGTCATTAGAGAGAGGATTCCAAAAGAGAGAAAAGAACATTAACCAAACAAACTTAGCAGACCCTTGCCCCAAAAAACAAAAAAAGTCTTAGCAGATTTGCGGTTGCGTGGTTGGCACAAAATCGGAAGTAACACAATTATAATTAAAATGATATAATTTAATTAAAATATATAAAATAATCATATATAACCTTGAAATGAGTAGTATTTAAATGAAGAGATATTAATCTACAAGTAAATGGAACATTCATGTATGAATTGAAGGAAGCAACCCAATAGGACGGGTGAATACAAGTTTCTCAGGTTTTTATACATCCTCTCTCACTTATATATTGTGTGCAAATATACCGCAGAGGCCATGATATTCTTTTCCCAAGTGATTCAGCAATCAATCATGTCTCCATTCAAAAGAAGAATAATCTCTTTCCCCTTTTCTAATGCAGAGATTTCCCAAAAGGATTTGGCATCACAACAAAGATTTTAATTTCATTTGGGGTAATGATTTCTACTTTGAAGCCTAACAAGATCAAACTATTAAATGCGTTTAAATGCTCACATGCACAAACAACCAGAAGATATATCTCAAGCTTACTTTTCATTTCTCATCATGAGTCTTGAGCAGTGATAGTGTCTTGGAACTGCCCTCCAAGCATAGGCCTCAAAATGACAATGTCTTGCTTTAATAAAAGTTAATCCGATGATATCATAGAAGGATATCAACTGAAAGACATATAACTAGGTTTCATTTTTACGGTAAACCATTCTCCTACTAAAAGTTGCTCCAACTGAAATTCATTTAAGTGATATTTCTACCGCGAACCTCGTTCTCCATACAGCTCATTCCACTGCTTCAACTGATGCATAATTAATCCGCAAGCATCAAAACTCGCAGGAACCTGTGGGAAAATTTAAGATTTAGATTCCTCTACATGCGTCATTGATAAATGAGTAGGCTTTTTCAAGGGCAATGAAGAAAGGACATTCAACAAATATATGATCTCTTGTAGCAATCTCAGATTTACCTAATAATTTAGGTAGGTTTGGCTATGGGCTGAAATCTTAACCTGTTATATGTATTTTCTCACAACAGTGCAAGAGAAAGAAAACTAAAAAGTTTCCAAAATCAATGGACTAAGGACATTTGTTAGTTGAATATTCAATCGAGATCAAATGGTATTATCAATGAACACTAAAAGCATAACCAGCCCCATATTATTTACACAAACATCCATTTATAGCAAGTATTTTCCCATAATGGTTGAAGGGAAAGAAAAGAAAAAGTATAGGCCTAAATCAAGCAAAGATCATAGTCATCCATATAAATTGCGGGGGTTTTTTAGGTTAACCTTACCTGATTCTTAGCCTGAATCATGTCTTCCATATTTATAGGCCTCAAGGTAATCACGGGCTCTTCTTTGTCCTCCTTAGCACTAGAAGCAGCTTCTGAGCTTTGACCTTCAGCATCTTTCTCACTCTTGTCCTAAATTAACAAAAAATTTTACGTTCGCTTAGTCAGCTAAGAGATAATGATTAAGTTGAGAAGGCATGGGGAGATGATGTTTTTAGTCAAGGAAATTGCCTTCTCTTTTGTATCCTCTTTGGCACTTGAAGCAGCTTTTGAGTTTTGGCCTTCAGCCTCTTCTTTATTCTTCTCCTTAAATGAGAGAAATTTTATGCTAGTCAGCTAAAACATGATAATTAGAATGAGAGGGCACATTGACATGATGTAACAAGCCAACATTGTCAAGTTTGGTTAGTAACATTACCAAAGCCTCCAACTTCTCCTGTTTTATTAGCTCCCTAACAGGTCGATAAGCAGCAGCAGTGCACAAATTCTATTTAAAAGAAATTAAGTGTCACGAGATGGCGGCCAAATGTTATAAGTAGTAAAGTAGAATCACAATATGAAAAGGAAAGACAAAACTAAGAAACCTTGAGGTCGCTTCCAGTATACCCCTCTGTCATGACTGCAATCTCCTTCAAGTCTAAATTTTCAGTATTTTCCTTACTTAGAAGGGTTTTCAAGATAATCTCCCTAGCCTCCACTGATGGAAGACCAACCATGATTCTGCTCAACATTGAAAGTTATGAAGATATCAATCCTAAAATCATAACAATGTGGATTTAAAAATTGAATTATTCAATAATGTTACTAAGAGATCAAGCCAGAATAAATTTTCCAAGAGATGCTTTATAGAGTTTCTGAATGGTTATAGCTTGCTTATGCAAAATTGAGACTGAGACTTAATTATCCATGCAAGAAACATATTGGACAAGCACAAAGCAAGGACTCATAAAGATAAGAATGGTTAGAGATTAGAAGTTTTACCTGAAGAGTTGGGAAAATATAGAAAGTAACAAAAGTGTTTGTCCTCAAAGGGTGTCACTGGTATGTTATGCGTAACATCTTGATCATTTGAAGGCTAAAATTTCACTTATTGAAAACTAATCTTTCTGTTTCTTATGAATACGTAGCTACTAATAAAGGTCATGTATGCATTTGTTCTCAAGCCAAAAGTAATAAAAGAATCAGAAGTGAATGAAGAAGACTACCATGAAGACACATATACCTTCGCTCAAATCGCCTTATGATTGCATCATCAAGGTCGAATGGCCTATTGGTTGCAGCAAGAACCAGAATTCTCTCATCTTGTTTTGTCAATAGACCATCCCAATGGGTCATGAATTCATTCTTAATCCTCCTCGTAACCTCATGCTCTCCACGTCTTGCTCGACTCCCGAGCAAGCTATCAACCTCATCAATGAAAATGATAGTTGGAGAAACCTTTGCAGCGAGAGAGAACAGAGCACGGACATGCTTCTCAGATTCTCCAAAGCACTTTGATGTGATGGTAGACATGGAGACATTGATGAAACTAGCTCCTGCTTCATTGGCAATTGCCTTTGCAAGCATTGTTTTTCCAGTACCTGGAGGTCCAAAGAGCAATATGCCTCGACAAGGCTTAAGAAGCCCACTTTTGAAGAGCTCTGGTCTTCGAAGTGGAAGCATGACTAGCTCTTGTAGTGATTCCTTAATTTCCTCTAAAGCACCAATATCTGAGAATGTAACTCCTATCTCATTCGCAGGGATAAGTTCTTCTCTTATATGCCCCTCATGCTGATTGTCTGGACGAACTTCCTGCCAGCACAAAATTAAACCAAAACTGAAATACCGGAATGAAGTAGCCACATAAAACATTGGTTAAACGCTCCCTTTATGCATAATTGCACTCTCAACCAGCTGAGTTCTATTGCATAAATCTAGAATATTAGTCTTTCACCATCCATGTAATCTCTTTTTTTCTTTTTATTCTTTGGAATGCCTTGTCCTGGTCCATTTTGCTCTTACTCATGAGTTTGAATGTAAACGTACCTTTTTTCCCCTAGTTTGTTGCTTCTTTCCCTCGTCCCTGCTTTCCTTTTTGCGAAATAGATCCAAACCATGGCACAAGCTGTGAATTCCCAAGATCAGTCACTAGAACATGTTTTCCTTAAACAAATAAACAACTGGTCCAAACTCTTACCTTTCAGATGATATTACAAGCTTTTGATTCCGATATTCTGGATCCTTGATATTCATCAAGTAGTAAGATATTGCGGATAACACAATTTCTTCGATATGTTTACTTAGTATCTTTGTGTCCTCATGGCTAATTGAATTCAAGTCTCTACATTCAACATCATTTTCTGCCAGTACATCAGCAATGTGGTTTCTGTTATCTTGAGACTCAATTGTTTTCTTGTTCTCTTCCAGCTGGGCTTTCCATTCCTTAAGATCATTTTCATCTTCTGGTGGCTTGATCTTAATGATGTAAGGGAACAATGCTACGAGCCTTTCATCAACTTTTGAACATTTATTCTCTTTGCGAGACAACACTATGTATGGTGGGAGATTTCCTATAATCACAGGCAACACAACCTTTGTATTAACAAATAATATTATCACTTTAGAGAACACAGACTAATATATATTATGTCCCACTTGGCCATAATTCGTTTTAAATTTCAGAACACAATTTCAAAACAAATGCATTTGGCTCCTACATTGATCATTTAATGAATAAAAAGATCATAAACAAATGTTTCGGGTTCTCAAATAAAAAATTGGCCTTTATTTTTCTGCTTTTCCAAACAACTGTATACTCTTTCACCAACTAACTTTGCTTTTTTAGTTCTTTACTCATATTCTCAATTCATTACAAAATGAAGCTTTATGATGAACTAGAACACAAACACACACACATCACTTTTTCAGCAAATAATTTTTGTAATAGTTCCATTTTCCTTATGTATCCGGTCTTGAAATAATATTCGGATAAAAATTTTGCTAGCCTTACCAGGTTTTTTGGTTTGGACAGCGATCTTGGAACCGAGTATCAGCACTGGCCCTCGAATTTCCCCCAGCATATCATTAAACAACTTATACAGTTGCTCTGATTGGAGGAAAATCTTGTCAACATCCCTAATGTACAAGATGATGGAACTCTTTTCTGACACAGAAACCAATACCTGGAAGAATCATATTCATCCTACCAGTTAGCTAGAACCAATTACTGAGAAATTCCCATTTCTTCTTGAAGCCATGATGATGACAGTACCTTGTAAAGCAACCGCATAAAGAGTTTTTCATTGATACACAAGCTACTTTTCTGCTTAGCTGTGGTTGAAGATTCAGAGCAATAAGCAAGAAAACATTTAGTTTTATGTACAATCAATCATAAAATAGGCCATTAACTATTTTTGGTGGATTAAGAATGGCAAAAATGTGATAATTTAAACAATAGATGGATTTGCTAATTAAAGCAATTAGCAGGAAAGAGGTAAGTAGTGCCAGTGTGTGCATCTGAATTAAAATACAGGGTTATTGAAATTAAACTGGCGAAGGATGAGTAAGCCCAGAACTTGCAGACCATGGCAACCTATAGTTTTGCATACTAGTCTAATTTTAATATGGTTATCTTACGATGGAGAGAAATCTATCAAGAATATGAATAATATGCACATGAACTAAAACAGTAGAACAGATAGAAATGAAAATGCGTTCAAGTATAACCAGAATTTGCCGGAGCAGATTGGGAAGCAGTAGTCGCACGAATATTTGAAGTGATATTGGGACTTCCAGTAGCATTACTGTGTTTCTGAAAAGTGCCTGCATAAAAGTAGTCAATCAATATACACTAATGTGGTATCATACAAGTTATAGAAAGAGGCCAAGAACTGTGAATATTACCATAATCTTTTCCAGGATCATGAGTTCATGATTATGATTACGGTAAGAGATATTTAACATTGAACAAGAATACAATACTGCTAATTGCTGAATCAAGCATGGTTAAATCAGTCTTAAGCTCCCCATGAAATGTAATTTAAGGCTAAGAAATATGGGGCAAAGGCCTGTTTCTTCCCTCCCTACCTTTAGTTTTGCCATTTGAAGAGAGGACAGAACCAAGCAAATCCGACACTCCCTGGGAAGCCACCTCAGATAAGGAAATTTTAGAAGACCACAAACAAAGCAAATGAGTTAGGTAAATCACCAGATAAACCAACTCAAATGTTTCTGACTTTGTGATTCATTGTTAAAATATGACCAAAAAGAGAAAATGGAGAAAAAGCATATTTTTATGGAAAAAGGGAAGTATCTTCAGTCTTTAGTGCACACCATGACAAAGAGGGGGGGGAAGAAACAAGCAAATGCAGAGCAGGAAGACTTACTGATTCTTTTCTTACACATCCATATTTGCTTTGTATCTGCAAAAGGGAAATAGGCCAAATATGAATGTTAGCTTACTCAACAAACAAAAGAAATTGCAAAATGAAAACATTCACCTTGGAAGAGAAATCAGCTACATCTAGGAGCAGCAACTTTGATTCAAAATGATGTGCTAAAGCCCTGGCAAGCGTTTGTACGTAAAATTCTGCCCAAAAAATTTGAAAAATGAAAATGAAGCAAGTATGAGAGTCAAACCGACATGACATGAGACATCTTCATAACATACCCGCGGGTCCAGAAAGCAGAATTGCCCTGCTTGCTGGTGAAAGGTTCCAAGTGTGCTTGGAAAAGAAAAGTTGCCTTAAATGAACAGATGCAGCACTTTTCAATAACTCTCGAGTTCTTTCACTGTCAATGCGGCGGAATAAGACTTGTGTTATATACAATGGTAATAATAACTCAGACTTATATATGATTTGAAACCTGAACCAGAAGGAACATGTTGTTTACAAAGTCCCACTCCAATTAAGAATAAATGTCTCAAGTCAAGCACATCAAATTCCTCCAAAGTAGAACAGATCACTATGTTTACCAGTATATTATTACATAAGGAATAACTTCGAACCGTAAAAGTAAAATTAAAAAACTAAAAGAGTGCAGCTGAGCAGAATATTCCTGGATGAGGAAGACCATATATATTCGGAAAAAGTAAATGCTCCAGATTGCAAGAAATGTTCAAAACTTTAGATCACCTTAAGTAATACGGAAACTCTTGAAAAGTTTCTTTGCATTCCTTTCCATCGATCACCTGCCTCAAAAGCTCCTGCTCAATCTGTTCACCATAAAGCTCATCACCAGACTCGTGATTCCCTCCAAGCCCTGAGCTCAACCCAAGGCTTGCTCCGAGACCAACCCCAACACCCAATGCTGACAGCAAAACGTGCTTGTGCTCCATCTCTTTGAAACAATTTGCTCCTAACCTCTTCTGAGCAAGCAAAACTCCACTCCTTTTAGCTCTGGTTTTGGAAAAATACGCCGAAGGCTATTTGGCAGTTCAAGTGCCCACCATATGTGTGACCCTCTTCACCCCTCCCCCCATATAATCGAAGTATGACTTGACGTGAGTGCGTGAATTCCTAAAAGGGAGAAACTTAGCTCACAAGTTGTTTAGAAAGAGAGACGTGTGGTAAGATGACAAAATTAATCCCTTAGTCCCAGCATTTTAAATTCATTTTCAAGAATATATTTGCTCATTTAAAATCAGTCCCCACTGTTAGCTACAGTTTAAAAGTTAGTCCTTATGCTTCATCGTATCTAGACAACAATTCCACCAATGCATACCTCGCATTAACACTATTAAGGGAGTGTTTGGATAAAAACAAAACCATGGTTTCAGAAGTACTTTTACGGATTACGAAGTAAATATGTGGAGGAGGTTATCTCGTTTTGCGGAAAAGTGCTTTTGAAACCACGGTTTCAGAGCATCCAAACAGGCCCTAAGTAACTGCTGAGGTGGCGCGAAACTAAAATTGAACAATGATGTGGCACATATGTTGCATTAAAAATGTAATGACGATTTTGATAATTAAAATGCACACTTGACCTCTGCTTTGTATCAGAATAAATTACTGTTAAATGCAAGAATAATTCAGTCTCCAGGGCAAGTGGGATGAGGCAATAATGTGGGAAATATAGTTCATTATTTAATTTAGCTTTACGAAACATGCTAAAAGCCCGGAATTATATTCCATTTCCATTTCCAAGGGAGCAATTCCATCGTACCAAACGTGAGCAACCCAAAGATTTCATTTCCATCTCCTTAGTTCTCATTTTTAACCTTTACTCGCCACCACCCACCTTCGTAGCCTTACTCATCGGTGATGTCCACCCACCCCCCCAAATCAACTGCTCACTCACCGGAGACCACAGCGATAACGGCGAGGACGATGCGGCGGCGATGACGACGGGGGCGATGCTGTGGCGAGGACGATATGGCAGCGATGACGGTGATGCTTTTTCGTCGACGAGTCAAAATGAGGAATCATCATCAACGATGCTCACTCTCTTGCTTGAATGCTCTCGAATCCGGCCTCCCACCCTCATTTACGATTTTGCTAGATCTAGTTCTTGATCTTAGGCGTCTGGGTTTGCTGACTGGTGGGACGGAGTGAACATTCACTGGATACTAACCCCATTTTCATGTTTATTTCTACTTCTATGTTCATGTCCATTTTCATTTTTCATTTTTAATTCCATCAAAATCAATTCCAGTGTATCAAACGGGCAGCCTGTTGAACAGATTCAACAATCCCTATATGTAAAGGTCTCCTATCCCAATCAGCATTGTCAGAGGGAAGCGAACAATTTTCCCTGTGGAAATAGCGCCCTGTACCCCTCTCTTTCTATTTCAATGTATCTGATTTGCCTGACAAATATGATAGAAAAAGGACAAAAAATAGTGATAGATTGATACCTTTTTTTTTTTTTTGCTAGTTGCCGACTATATCTCCACTCCTAGTTTACAAGCTTTGACCATGAAATAGTTTGTAAGCTTTGACCATGAAATACTCAACACGGCTGGAAGTTTCATTTTGGCGGCGTGAGGGTTTCATAAGAATTGAAAAGCAAAAGCTGCGTTTCATCACAGAGATTTAATGAGTAAGAGGGTTTTTTTTAAATATAAAATGACATTTTAATCATTATATAAAAGAAATATAATTATTATAAAATGATTATATCATATAGGATGCCATATAAGATGCTATATAGAATGCAAGGTGTCTTGTGTTGATCTGACATGCCAAATTCTATTAAAAAGATAACAGTGAGTTAATGACAAGGCCTACATAATAAAAAAATAAAAAATAAAAAATAAAAGGGGTTGAATTTAAACTTTTAAAAGTCAGGGAGGTTATCTTGAACTGGCCCATAGTTTAGTGGGTTTTGTATAATTTAGCCTTTAAATAAATAGTTATTTTTTCTTATAAAGAAAACTATGAAAATTGTTCCACAGGAGGAGACCATACAGAATGATATGAAGTACGAGCATTATTTATAAGCCTGTGGAGGTGATTTTCCTTTTTTTTTTTTAATTTTACACTGCAAAATAATTTAATATACTGGATTCACGTGAAAAAAAATAGTACAAAGTACTTGATGCAATTTGACGGTTTGTAATCTTCAAATTGTATCTTCTCTCTCTTCAAAATCAAAAGGAGATAGATAGATAGATAAATAAATAAATAAATGGTAAAGGCTCATCAAATGTTTTGATCTTATTTTTCAAGCATAAATCTAGTGCTTTCATCTCTTTCATGATGCATCTATTACCATTATCTTATTTTTAATATATCCACTACCTTAATTTTATTTCTGATGTATTTAACATCCCAAAAATTAAGGTATTAGATGTAACTAAAAAAAATAATATTGGAATGCTAAATGCAACTGCTGGAGGTGCTATAAAAAAAGATTAAATTATCACATGCCACCTGAAAAGTATATATAAGGCGTTGGATGTATCATTAGCTATAAATAAAAAGATAAATAAAAACATGATTGGAATAGTTTATAAATAACTTTTAATAATGATTATATAGAAAAGTTTTATCTTAATTTACTCCTCCGATCCTTAATATAAGATCCATTTAACTAATTTGATTAGATTAAGAAAGTTAGATAAGTTAGTTAATTATAAGAAATGTGACACGTTTTTCCTAAAATACCATAATCATCTTTCTCAATATTTCCTCTCCCTCTTGTACTTGATTATGGTTGAGGAAGTATTTATAGGAATAATTTAAAGAAAATTGATAAATATGAGAAATGGGTCTTATATTTAGGATTAAAACTAACTCAACAATTGAGTCATATATTAAGGACTGGAGGAATATATAAAGTATATTTATAAATCATTTTAAACATGATCAGTGAGCCAAAATGAACGAGGCTCATTGAAGTTTTTATTGATAGAAAGAGATAAATCGTTAAACGATGATCATTCGTGGAATCTGGACCAATTGGTTGCTTAGATATAAAACGACCAAAGGTCTCAGTAGGGATATAACCTGCCTACTTGCCAGCACACTGGAAAAGTCATTACTTATAAAGATAAGATCTTGTTTATTAGTATAAGATCTTGTTTCAACATACTCCTCCGGTCCTTATTATAAGACCCAATTTGACTTTTTATTTGGTCCTAATTATAAGACCCAATCCATTTTGTCTCTTATATTTATGTATTTTTTTCCAAGATAATCCTTCTAATAATGATAGTTTTAGCCAATATACTTAATTAGTAAGGATATTTTAGAAATGACAACACTTATTTATTATAAACAACCAATTTAACTTACTTCCTTAATCTTCTCAAATAAGTCAATTGGGTCTTATAATTAGGACCGGAGGAGTATATTATATATTTATTATTTTTTCTTAATTAATTTATCTAATTTATAAATTGATATATAATCTAATATTATATTTATTATAATTAACTAAGTTATTTAATTTCTTAATTATTGCAAAATAATTATGTACCTCTTATATTAAAAATATGAGAGTGTCAGAATTTTTTTTTTTTTTTCAAGAGAGAAGTTTCAATTTGGTATCTAAATGTGTTAGGTAAGGAGAATCTTGTTTCCTTCCATTTTGGCTGTGCTTGTTTTTAGTTGTTGATTTATGTTGATTAGACGTCATTAGCTAACCTTTATTCCTTCACACAAAAACATCACCACATGTTTATGCTCCCTCCATCCTCAAAAGACAAAATTTTAGGCGTAATATTTGCATATAATATAATACTACTTCCGATCGTAATTATAAGATCCCGTCTTAGACTATAAATAAAATCTTACAATTAGGATAATAGGTAGTAGCAAAATTATACAAAACTCCTCACATCACCTTTAGGTCACTTACTCATAACCCCTTCCTGACATTTTAAGATTTAAACTTCACAACCTAACATTTTAATTTTTTTCAATATTCACTGTGTTATGTTCTCATTATCTTTTTGACAAGAATCAACACATCAGATTAATAGAAGACACATGAGATCCTGTTCGTTGGGGGCCAAAAAAAAAAAAAAGACAAGACACATTGCACCCTACATAATATTCTATGTAAGTGAATAATTTTATAAAAACTCCTGAACTTAAGACTCGTCACATATACATCTTAATATTTCAAAATTTAAATTTAATTTTTTAAAATTTAGAGAGATATGTTATGCAGTTGAGGAGGGCATTTTATAAAATTATTAACTCACATATGATGCATATAATGTGTCATGCTTTTTTTGTTAATTTAGTGTGGCAATTTCCGTCGAAAAAGATAAGGCTGCATAATGACAATGGGTTCACGATTAGAAAAAAAATAAAAGGTCAGAGGGGTTAGATTTAAACTTTGAAATATTACCGGGCGGTATACAACTGACCCTAAGCTTAGAAAAAATTTGTATAATTAATTTAGCCTATTCTAATTGACAAGTTTTTTAAGAATAATTAATAATTTTTCTACAATACTCCTCATAAATAATAAAAAGACATGACCCACATTAAAGTAAAGATAAGAAAATGGTGAGGGTAGACATGAAAAGATGAAAAACATTTCAAGACACAACATAAATTTAAATTATTTAACCAGCAGTATGTGTACTAAATGAAATAATTTTTTTCTCATGAAAAAGAATAGAGAGAATAATTTGCATACGTTGTACGGCAATTACTTTAGGCAAAACCTGAAGCCCTCCACTAACATAAACTACTTAAAAGGCCACAAAATGGACAAAAAATGTTTATGAAAGTCTGTTTGATTTTAAAGAAATTGTAAATCTTCTTGGGAGTACAGTGGAGTTGAGGCTAATTGCCTAAAATAAATATATCCTTCTAGGTTCATTTAAACCAAAAATTAATAAATTTTAGAAGCTCAAAAATCGATTTTTAGGATATGATAATTAGGTGATAAAGGTTCAATATAATGAAAATTAAGTTCTTGAATTTTGTTTCTGGAAATGAGTTGCAAAAATTAATTTAACTAGTTGTAAATTAAGACATGTATGTTTAAAATATAATTCTCAATTTATAACTGAGATTCTCAGTTAGAGTTATTTGAAGTTTAAATTGGTAAAAATCATGTTGATCAAAACCCTACAATTTTCATATATCTTATCCTTGACAAATTGCTTTGAAGATTCCCAGTGATGAAAATAATGACATATAACTCATTCCCTGTGCATTGCTTTGAACTTTCTTTCCTACAAAATGAAATACTACCTCCGGTCCTAATTATAAGACCTAGTCAACTAGTTTGAGAAGATTAAGAAAAAATTTAAGTTAGTTATTTATAATAAATAAGTGTTATCTTTTCTAAAATATCCTTACTAATCAACTATATTGGTTGGAACTACAATTATTAGAAGGATTACTTTGGGAAAAAATGTATAAATATAAGAGATAAAGTGGATTGGGGTCTTATATTTAGGACAAAAATAAAAGTCAAACAGGATCTTATATTAAGAACCGGAGGTAGTAATTAAAAAAAATCTACCGAAAGTAGCCACAGAGACTGTATTATTGGTTGTTATAGTCAAGAGTCTTTGTTTATCTAAAGCAGGAAAAAAAAAAAAAGACTTTGAACTTCTTTTAATTTGAGCCGCTAATAACTTGTGCTCCTTATCTGTTCTTTAATTTTCTTTTTTGTCCCTTTAATTATGAGACAAGTTTCATTGCAATTTCTAAAATCATTAGGAGGTAAAATTATTCAACTTTAGATCAGTCACCTTCGTCATATATTATTGCTTTTTTGGGTTTAATTCGTACCTTCTTCTATTCTAATTATAAGTGTTAATAGAAGGGTTTATTTTGATTCTAAATATAAAACTCTGATCAACGCACTTTATCTTTTAAATTTATAAACTTTTTTCCTAACTCTCCTTATTAGTTATACATATTAAATGATTTTCTTTACCAGATTGATTAAATAGTTTTCAACAAAAATAATTAAAATTGATAATTAAAAAAATCAATACACAATTTTTATACTTAAAATTTTAATATATACAAATTAGTTATGTAAATTTTATATTTAGAATACGAGACGTACAAGATAAGAACTGTATTATCGCAATGGGAATCAACGGAGGCAAAGTTGGATCACCCCTGTGCCCAGAATATTCCTTTTTGATTATTCAATTTAAAAATAAAAAAAAAACATTGCCGAAAGTAATTATGAACACACAGAAAATATGTGGGGTTCTAGTCATCAGGCACCAGTGTCTTAAGCCAAGGCATTGACTAGACTTCTGTTGTGGACCGTAACAAAGCTTATTATTATTTATCTATTTTTATTTTTTTGGGATGTTTCCCTTCAATTTCTAACCATGTGAATGAAGATACGGAAGAGAGTTTTCTAAATGTGTTAGGTATGGAAGAATCTTTTATCCTTCCATCTTAACTGTGTTTCTTTTTAGTTGTTGACTTGTGTTGACCATATCATTTCAGACAAAACCCATGGGAGGAAGGATAAAAAAATTGAGAAAATAACATAAATACTAAAAAAAATTACTAATGATAAGTGAACAATTGGAATCTGTTTATTATTATTTTACTCAAAAAAACCTGTTATTATTTTTCATACTAAAATTTGTCATTCTAAATTATTTAGTTATTATCAGACTTTTTGGTGAATAAATATATTTTTAAAAATCTTATAATAATTGTTAGTGGAGGGCTTCAGATTTCGCCTAAAGTGAATGCCGTACAATATATAAAAAGTATTCTTTCTATTCTTTTGCATGAGACAATCATTTAATTTATTAATTAGTTTATTTCTCACTTTATTTTATCTTTTCATTTCTATTCTTAATAGTTGCCGGCAATTTTTTCTACAATAAGTATATTCTTTTTGGGTTTGCTTAAATAAATTTTTTTGACAAATGTTAGTTATTTTTTTGCCAACCCTTGAGAAATGTTAGTTAGGTCATAAAAGATCAGTTTAGTGACAATTAATTTCTTTTTTAACGAAAAAAAAAAGTTGCAAATATCAATTCACATTGCAAACGAGGAGTTTCAATTACAAATCAAGCCGTTAAAAATTCCAAATGTAATTCCAATATACAAATGAAATTATTATTTATAACTATTTTTAGATTAAAATGGTCTTTGCAAACTATTTTTATCAAAAAATTTTAATTCAGCTGCCATTTTCATATACTACCTCTGCTGCTTAGCATAAAAGCTAAATAACTAATTTATATATATTATAAATTTTTTTTTGGGTGAGACGAAGACTGACTTGGAACCCCTACTTCACTTGGGTTACTCTGTTTTTAATTATTTGTTTTTATCCCTTTACGTGACAATTTTCACCGCAATTTCTGAAAGCTCGTTAAGAGAATTATTCACATATCAACATCATCGATCGTCATCCTCCTCTATCACATTCCTCTTCCAATATTTAATCAGAAAGTTACTCAATTAAGGTAGATTTAAAAATTACATAAATAAATTAATTATAACAATGTGATATGATACCCGTCAAATACCGATGTGTAATATTAGATTATATATCACTTTGTAAATTAAATAAATTAATTTTAAAAAATTATACATATAAAAAAGCAAAACTGATTGAGATATTATCTTTAGAATTAAAACTAATTCGACTTTGACTAAGTCTTACATCTGCGATTGTAACTATACTGTTTTTAACTTTTCTTTGGGACCAAATAAGATTCCATTATAGTGGAATTATCAAAGAAGGGAGAGTTGGATCTCTTCTGGCCACAAAAATTGATCGATCTTTTTCAACAAAAGTACGTGTTACCAATATTTTCTCACTGAAATTATAATGACCTCTATGAAAAGTGGAGACCATGAGCAAATCATTAATCAGAATTCATTACTCCGACATGAATATCCAAAAGATCTCAAATCAACATCATCAATCTCAAATTAGTCCAAAGCATCATCAAATATTATCAACATCGGTCTCAAACATTTCTCATCTACCGTCTCATATTCTACTAGACGTATTAAAAGATGAAAGGAGCTCCGAAATATGAAAATCTTAAAAAATAATCTCGCAAATTGTCTTAACTTCCATGAAGTTTCTAAAGATCATTTTGGAATTAAGTTTTTTTTGTGTGTGTGAAATGACTTAATTATTCTCACATACAAAAAATCTTCTGCCATCACTGAAAGTTGGAGCTCCGGTGGCGGGAATTGGAGAATTTTTGGGCAAATATTGGTTAAGGATTTTCAAAAAGATATATGATTATTAGGCCACTAAAGCTTCTTTGTTATATGGTACAAAATATTATATGAGATAACTATCAAATTTTAAGATATATGAAATGACTGGAACAACTAAAAGAATAACAAGTCATTCGCCTTGCTAACGCTGAAACATGACAATATGCCATGCTGTTTAATATCATTATTTAAATATGATTTTTTAAGGGTTATATATATATGAGTATTTTTCTATATTTGATTAAATTATATTCTCTCGGATCCTAAATATATGACCTATTTTGTAGTGTAAATTATACTACAAAATAAGTCTTATATTTAAGACTGGAGGAGTATTATTTTAAACGTGATTGTTTTGATGCTTAATTCAACCACAATTAGACCACCAACCCTTAAATTATTGCGTATTCATCCATCCACGATTCAAGGACGGATCTAATTTTTAATATCTTATTTACCTTTTAGTCACTATTACTGTCATTTGGTAGGCAAGCCAGACCATGTCGAATTACTCAAAAGTTTCATAATTATAAAAATAAAAAAATTAAATTTAAATAAATTTACCCAGAGTGTGTTCGCAGAAATATGTGGGATTCTAAGTCAGGCGCCACTACATATCCTCATTAAATAAACCACGGCATTGACTAGACTTTTCTTGACTCAATTTGTATGTGATTTTCTCTTTTTCTTTGCGTTTAAGATTCTGACGTAACGCTTCTTTTCTTATGGTTAATCTCATCCACTTGGGCTTGAATAGTTACATCTTCTGTTGTCCTAAAGATGATATTTTTTTCTGCCAAATTGTTTTAAAGATTATATTGCTTATGAATATTCTCAAAGAAAAATCTTTACTAAAATATTATATGAGGGTCAAAATATCAAGATAGACTGATTTAAGTAGTACCGAGAAGAAGGATGCGTGCACGTAGGTATCTAGAAGTGGAAGAAAAAGAAGAAAATTATTTATAAAAGATTTAGAAGTGGGCTTTCATGTGTGTTTATGTAAAAAGCATATCCAAAAGAGCAAAAGAAATTAAAGGAACAAAATTCATAAATGCAAAAGAAGCCTTTTTTCCTTTGTCAATATCTCATCCACTTCGTCTGAAGATCCTTTCAGTACATTTGTGTAGATGGCTTTTGCTAAAGGTAAATTAAAATCATTATAAACATCTGAAATTCATAAATGCAAATGAAAAACGAAATGCTTAGCTCACTTCTCACCTAAATGGGGAGATCCTTTAAATGAAAACCAGGATATTTTCCTTGTAAGGGGATAAATTAATCATAAAAAAAGCCAAAAGTGGCTGATATTTTTTCTTTGATAAAAATTAAACAAATATATAAACTGGCTGGTACGTTAGCAAATGAAAGTCTTTCAAGATCTTTTATTATGGATCCCAGTTGATTTTAGTGGAGAAAGCGTCTTTGAACTTTTCTTTGGGACCAAGTAAGAATACATTCTAGTGGAATTATCAAAGAAGGGGGAGTTGGATCTCTTCTGGCCACAAAAATTGATCGATCTTTTTCAACAAAAGTACGTGTTACCATTTTCTCACCAAGATTATAATGACCTCTGTGGAAAGTGGAGACCATGAGCAAATCATTAATCAGAATTCATTACTCCGACATGAATATCCAAAAGCTCTTAAATCAACGACATCAATCTGCAATAAGTCCAAAGCTTCATCATATATAATCAACATCGTTCTCAAGCATTTCACATCTACCATCTCATATTCTACTAGACATGCTAAAATACGTAAGGAGCTCCGAAATATGAAAATCTTAAAATAATCTCGAATTGTCTTAACTTCCATGAAGTTTCTAAAGATCATTTTGGAATTAAGTTTTCTTTCTTGTGAAATGACCTAATTATTCACCCATACCAAAAATCTTCCACCATATCGTTGAAAGTTAGAGCTCCGATGGCTTTTTGGGCAAATATTGGTTTAGGATTTTCAAAAAGATATATGATTATCAGGCCACTAAAGATTCTTAGTTATATGGTGCAAAATATTATATAAGATAACTATCAAATTTTAAGATATATGAAATGACTACAACTAAAAGAATAACAAGTTATATTCCCCTTGCTGATGTTGAAACATAACAATACGCCATGTTGATTAATATTATTATTTAAATATTAATTTTTAAGAATTATACATGTGAATATTTTTATATATTTTAATTAAATTATATTATTTTAAACATGATCACTTTGATCCTTAATTCAACTACAACCAGACCACTAACACTTAAATTATTGTGTATCGATCCACCCACAGTTCAATGACCGATCTAATTTTTATTATCTCATTCACCTTTTAGTGCTATTACTGTCATTTGGTAGCCAAGCCAAGCCAAGCCAAGCCGGACCATGTCGAATTACTCAAAAGTTTCATAATTATAAAAATAAAAGAATTAAATTTATATAAATTTTCCCAAAATATGTATGAACACGCAGAAATATGTGGGATTCTAAGTCAGGCGACACTATATATCCTTAATAAATAAACTAAGGCATTGACTAGACTTTTCTTGAGTCCATAACAAAGGTTACTCTTATATATTTATTTATTTTTATTTTCATTTTAAGGTCCTTTTCGGGGCGAGTTTCCCTACAATTTGCAAACATGTGATTTGCTTTTTCTTTGTGTTGAACATTCGGACGTAATGCTTCTTTTCTTATGTGTTAATCTCATCCACTTGGGCTTAAATAGTTATATCTTATGATGTCTTAGAGATTTTTTTTTTCTGCCAAATTGTTTTAAAGATTATATTGCTTTTGAATATTCTCAAAGAAATTTTTTTTACTAAAATATTATATGAGGGTCAAAATATTAAGATAGATTGATTTAAGTAGTACCAAGAAGAAGGATTTGTGCACGTATTTGGAAGTGGAAGAAAAAGAAGAAAATTATTTATTAAAAGATTTAGAAGTGGGCTTTCATATGTGTTTATAATGCAAAGAGCAAAAGATGTGCACGTATATTTATAATGCAAAGAGCATATCCAAAAGAGCAAAAGAAATTAAAGGAACAAAAGAGAGACCGCTAATTAACATAAAATATTTATGTTTGATTTTTCCACATTCTCTAAAGGAACCCTTTTTTACTTTGTCAATATCTCATCCGCTTTTTCTGAAGATCCTTTAAGTGCATTTTTTAACATACGGCTTTTGCTAAAGGTGAATTAAAATCATTATAAACATCTGAAATTCATAAATGCAAATAAAACGAAATGCTTAGCTCACTTCTCACCTAAATGGGGATATGCTTTAAATGAAAAGCAGGATTTTTTTTCTTGTGAGGGGATAAATTAATCATAAAAAAAGCCAAAAGTGGCTGATATTTTTTTCTTTGATAGTAATTTTATATTTATAAAGATATATCAAGCCCAAAACAACAAAAAAAGTAAAACCTAAATGATAGGAGGCTCAAATTCCAAGGACGCTTTCTCCACTAAAATCGACCGGAATCCATAATAAAAGATCTTGAAAGACTTTCATTGGCTAATGTATCAGCCAGTTGGTTTTGAAATAACCTACAACCTCAACTTCCAAGAGTATCTCATGAAGTTTTGAATCTAAAATGAAGATTAAACTAGCTCCTCTGTTACTTTTGATTATCTTGTATCATATCCAGAAGAGTTTTCGCATCAAATTGCAGGATAACTCTCTTAGATCTGAGATCCAAGCAAGATTCAAGCCTTTAAATATTGTCCATTCTCTGTTTCAAGAGCATTACAAGTAGCAATAACATGAGTAAAGCCAGCAATCCAATTATCAGTTTAACTTGAATTGCTCCACCATGTCCAACTATGTAGGTAATGGCCAAACTAATCGTTCTGCGGTAGCAGTCTTTGAATTATTTTTTTTTTTTGGTTAAGCACAAGTATCTTTGTATTGAAGATAATTCTATTCTCGAAGGTTTTAAGTAATCAGCATCAATCAAAAGATTATTTCACCATTTTCAAAGGCTACAAGTAGCTACTCCCCAAATTTGATTACAAAACAAAGAGGCCTCCCATTTACATATTAAAGAAGCCCAACATTTAATTTAATCCACGCCAATTTGCAGGTAAGGTAATTGCCAAACTAATCGTTCTGGAGTGACAAAACTATTAAGGGGGTGTTTGGATGGAAATCAAACCATGATTTCAGAAGTGATTTTATGGTCTATGAGGTAAATATGTGAAGGAGTTTGTCTCGATTTACGGAAAAATGCTTCTAAGAAGCACTTTTAGAGTATCCAAACACCCCCTAGAAGTGGTTTCCTCCTGCACCTGAACGTATTTCTTCCAAATCTGCATCATAACTGTAGTAGGCTCCCAAGATTGTTTTTTTTTCTTTTTTAAAAGATATCAATGTAAGTAATTCTATTAAGTTTTAAGTAATCAGCATCAAACAAATTATTATTTCTCCATATCCAACGGCCCAGCATTGGGAGGCCCACTGCATTAGAAACAGAAGACAAAACAGAAAAAGTAAACTGCAACTCAACCATAAACACTCATAAAAGTTGGCCCAAGTGGCTGGGTGAAGATCCAGTTGGCTAAGCCCAAGCCACAAAGACAATTCTGTAGCTTCAAATAACCAACAAAGAGCACGACTGCACGAGCAAGCATGCAAGAGGAACGCCACAATGGTTCGCATAAGAAACCAACGACCCACGACATAGGTGACCCTCAAGCTATTGGAAACATCTTTGGCCAAAAGTAGAGAAAGTCTGCAGCAATGAGCTTGAATGTTAGAGATATTAATCAATAATTAATCACACAATTAGCTAAGATCTTGTGTGTTAGTGGCCTATATAAAGGATTCATAATCATAGGTTTTAGGCGTGATGGGAATGCATCTCCCCACCATGAGGAGAGGGTAACTTGAGTCTCTCTCCAGAGAGAGGATAACACAAGTGTCTCTCTCCCCTAAGGATTTTCGGATGAATTGTTGTAATGAACTTATTGCTCCATGGTTAATGAAGAAGTTTTTCTCCATTTTATTCCACTTATTCTCTCTCATTAATATGGTTTACAACATGAGTAGCCTGACAGTGTTTTTATAGCTGCCACAGCACTATGCATTCTAGGGCAATTCCATCATGTGTGTGTGTCCTCTTCATTTTTCTTCCAAGCCAGCCTTTTTGGTAGAGAGCTCGTTGATCCACAGTGAGGAAGATGTGAACTCCTATGTCCATCCATTACTGTCATTAGCCTTGGCGCCGGTCATTACCATGGGATTTTGGAACTATCCCTTACAATTAATATGGATATTTTAGAAAAAAAAACATTATAAATTTTAGAGACAAAGTAAATTGATAGTTTATATTTACGACAAAATATAACATCCAACTAGCTCTTTTAATTTTTTGATAACCTATTGGGTTGCCTGGTATTCAGCACTTTTTCTGAATCCTATTATCAAGTATTCGAGTAACCAACTAATCTAAATTGAGCTCTGTGTGATCACTTTGAGTCGCAGGCTCTCCCACTAAGTTTTAACGTAGCTACGTACCCTGGGCGCGAACACGAGACCACTAGTTAAGTTGGACAAATTCCTTACTAGTTTGACCAAGCACTTGTTAATTGAATTTCTAACGAACTTTTATATTAAAGACCAACAGTTGTAATTCAATATTTCTTTCATATTTTTAGTCTTTATTCTTATTATTGGATTTCCAATACTTTATAATAGATTTTTTGAAACGTTGGACTTTTTATCCTTAAGTTTTCTTTTTTGTTTTTTCGTTTTTGTTTTGTTTTGCCATTCTTTTTATCCTTAAGTTTGAGCCTTTACGATTTGCATTTCACATTGAACGTCTCTTATTATGGTATTGGGTGGATAATCCCCCGTGTAGAACCTTTTTTTGACCAAATGAAAAAACATTATTGATCACTGGGAGAAAGCTTACGTTACGTTTTTTTCACAAGACGCTTAAAGTCCAGGCATGTTCTGAAAAAAAAAAAACATTGTTATTGCAAAAATTAGTTTTATTTTTAAAGTTTTGTTAGATACGATGGGATTGAATGGGAAAAATGAGTCTGAAATGACAAGATCAAAATAGTCAATTTGATTGTTGTTGTCTCAAATATTACTACAAAAAAGGTTATTTTTATCTGAAATTAAAAACAGGAAAAAAGCTACTATATTCATCGGGTTTAACGAGTAGCGGGCTCTTTTTCTTTAAAAAAAAAAAAAAATTCAGTTCCTCGCCATTTTCAGATCTGTGTATCAGTTCCTCGCCTTCTTCTCTCGCCATTTTCAGCTCGCATTCCTCCTTCCGAGTTCCTTCTTGTTTGTCTCAGTCTTTCCTCCTCTCGCTATCGAAGCTTGATGTGAAGCTTGTCATTCGCCGTCACTGTCACTAGTTTACTAGTTGCTCACTGTCGGCTGTCGCTGTGCATTCTCGCCATCTTCAGCTCGCCGTGAAGCTCATCGTGCCTACTCATCATCACGGTTAGATCTCTGGTCTCGGCGTTCTCTAGCCCATGGGTCTCGTGGTTCTTTAGCTCATGGGTCTCTCATTCTTCCCTCATTTGGTTCGGCTCGCCGTAGTTCATAGTGGGTCACCGTCCTTCACTTCTCCTTCACTTAGGGGAAGTTACAAACTTCTCTGGGTAGAGTGGTTGGTAGAGTATAATTTGTATTGTGCTCTTAGACTTGTTAGAATAGTTATGCTCTAGGTGGATTTTTTAGTTTTTATTGTTGCATTTTAGGCGTTTGATGAAATGCCCATGTGTATCCAAAAATAGCTTAATTTTTGATGAACCCCGTTTCGAAAAATGAGGCCCGCTTGGGAGAGCTGTTGGAGTATCTGGATTTGAGACCAAAAGCCAGATTTAACATACATTTTGAATAAGCTGAACTAAGGAGCTTATTCAAATTAAAACCAAGCTTATGGACCGTTAGAGAAATAATTAACATGTCACATTGGTTGTTTTCCCCACTCCTCCTCATTATTCTCTCGTATAATATTCTGTGCCTTTAGATATCTACATTCATTCTTCTCATGCTGAAAAGGTTGCCGCTGGACAGAGCCGTCGCCTCCACCTCGCTAGCTCCATCCGCTCTCCGCTGTGAGGTTCGTCTGGTGTTGAGTGTGGTTTGGGTGATCTCTTCCTCCATCATTTCTCCAAACGTGTTTGAGCATCCGATCTGCTATCACCCTCGTTGAAGCGGTGGTCGTCGCAGCTCTGCATTTGGGTTGTGCTTGGAGATCTTAGGTTCCTAGTAGAACGCATGCTCCGATCTACCTCTGTCACGGTTCATTGTCGCCAATCTGGTACAGGTAGGCAGGATCTCTGTCTTCTTCGATCTGTGCTGATTGCATGTAATGACCAATGAAAGTGTTGATTTTTATTGGTTATGTGGAGTTGATATGATGTAATCGAAGTATGGATTTGCTTGGTAGAAACTGTTGTTCTTGGGATTTTGTCTGAGCCTGGTTTCTGTTGACATCATTCATTGTGTTCTTCCTCATTTTTCGTCTTCCCTGTTCTTGCCTGTGTTTTTTCTTCCTTGTTCCTATTTCGGCCAAAATAACAGAGAGCATGGACCACATTTCGGTGCTGAAGTTTTGTTTATTGGTAAATTGTCAACGTAAAACTCAGCATTTATTCTGAGTTGATAATCCTTAATCACGAGGGAATCAAAGAACATGCCAATATATATGTGTGTGTGCGCGAGCGCATGATGGGATTCAATGAAAGAGCAGTTTTTATATACATATTCAATAAATCTCTTATATATTCAATGAGTCTCAAACAGAAATTTAATCTTGGTTCGATCACAGAGTAGAGTTATCCTAGCTCAGCAATTCTCGTTTACTTATTTTTTGATTCCTCCTCTTTGCTTTCTTATGGCGTACCATAATCTGATTTCTCCTATAATTTCAATACATTATGTTCATTTACATTTGTGCATAGGACTGCTTCGTCAGTTGCTATTTGTGTCATCTTGTGCCGTTAAGTGATGTTTACTTGATGAAACAATGGTAACTTAATCTTTACACCATGTCTGACTTGACTTCTATTTGGAGATTATAATTACTAAGTTAATTTTTTAATTTTAAAAATTTAAAAATTTATTCTTTTAGTTCGAAATAGTCTTAATTTAATCTTTGCTTATTATTTTGTTGTATGTGCAAACTATACATTTGTATCATTTTTTAGTCATATCTATTGAAAATATTCGGTTAATATATAAATTGTACAATAAAATTTGAAATTTTGATTTTTTTTTCCATGAGGGTTGAATAAAAGCTTTTATTAATTCAAAGGACCTAGTTGCAAATTTTTAAACAATAACAAGACTAAAGATTATTTTCATATTTCCCTTTTCATGATCAATTGGTATCCAAGCAAGTTTTAAGAATTAGACATTGCTTGATTTTGTCTAATTATGTTAATGTAGGTGAATTCCAATTTTAAGAAATTCAGACATCGGGGATTGATATTTGTAGCAGATTTGATGAAAAAATTCAAAGATGTTCTGGCTTCGGGAGACTCTATGTATGCATTATCAGCCTCACAGTCTCAGTCAGTACATGTTCCAAAGGCTGACACAAAAGCAGAGGAGGATATTTATAGAATCGGGCTGGACCAGGAGGAAGGGTTGGGTGACAGTGAGGACAAAAATTTTGGTATTAACCTAATAGCCAATATAGGAGTGACAGGTGATTTGGCTGGTTGTGACTTAAACAACCCTACAAGTAGTGAACTAGGTGATCCGGGAAGCGATAAAAAGAGGAAGAGGTGTGAGACGTCTAATGTGAACAAGAAAAAAAAAGTCGCCACCTCTACTAAAATTGTTGATAGCCTTAGTGTTATAGTTGCTGCTTCTAAGCAACGAGCAGCAACATTGAATGACGATCCCCATGCATTTAATAAGGTTTTGGCGCACCTGGCTGACCTTAAAGAGCTTAATGATGACGGTCAACTATATTATGCATGTGCTAAGATGCTTACACGGTTGAGGTGGGCTAGACAAGTTTATTTGACACTTATGCATAATAAACGTAAGTTGTTGAGGTGGTTAATACCGGCAGCACAAGACCCAGACACATGGAAAGGATTTATAGTTTAGGACTTGCTTACTTCACTGTTGGTATTGTATTTGTTAACTTGAATTAATTACTGTTTTAATATGAACTGATGTGGCTTGTTGTAGGAATTTAATTAATGAGTATGTAATATATTTATGCTAATTTCTACTTGTCATTTATGTATTTGGTTTATTTGTTAAGAGTATGAAAAATATTTACTTTCTCGTTATAATGTTTACATTTTCTTCTGATCACAGTTACAGGGTTAATTATATAATGGTTAATTGGAATGATGATTCATCATAGAGTAAAGATACTTTGGGGAATTAGAATAACGATTCATGGTGGAATGAAGGGAATGCAGATGACCATTCAATATGGTTATCCATGATTAATAATGGATTAATACAATATGAAGCAGTAGGCGTATCGGTGGGTCATTATTGTGAAATGTACATACTTAAATATCCTTGCAAAACTTGTGAGCAAACAGGAAAATTTATAGATGCAAGGCATTTTGACGGGTTAAGATGATCAATGTCATGAAATGTTTAGAGTGGATAAACGTGTTGTCCACCTCTTATATGCTAAATTGGAGGAACATGGTTTATGCAACTCTAAGTATGTAGGAATTGAAAAAATCGTCGTGATGTTTTTAAACATGGTTGCACATGAACAATACAATATGATGATTTAGGAACGATTTCAACATTCAGGGGAAATTGTAAGTAGGCAATTTTATAATGTATTGCAAGCTTGCTTTAATCCATTAAGGGAACTTATTTGACCCGTAGATTCTACATTTTATGAAACTCATAGAAAAATTAAGAATGATCCACGTTATTATCCATTTTTTAAGGACCCAATTGGAGCAATTGATGGTATTCATATATCATGTGTTGTCTCTGCTACAAAACAAGACAAATTTGTTGGCAAAAAGGGAATTCTAACACAATGTCATGGTTGTATGTGATTAGGATATGTGTTTCACTTTTGTCTTAGCAGGATAGGAGGGATTCGCACATAATGCTTGTGTATTTGACAATGCTATTACAAATTCATTTCTAAATTCCCCTCATCCACCTCCAAGTATATATTTATAAGTTTCAATTAAGCTAATTTTTAATTATTTTATATTTTTATTCATGTCACAATGTCACAAATTGTTTCATGAATCATTAGGAAAATATTACTTGGTTGATATGAGATATCCAACACCAAATGGACATCTCAGTTCATACAAATCTGAGTGTTACCACCTTCCAAATTTTTGACGATAAGTAGGATTCCGGAATAATAACGAAGCCTTCAATTATTATAATTTCAGTTTAAGGTACACAATAGAAAGAATGTTTGGTGTTTGGAAGAATAAATTTCATATCTTACAAAATATGTGTAGTTATGACTTCCAAACACAAGTGTATATAGTTTGTGTAATAATGGTCATTCATAACCTTATAAGGAGACATTCGAGCCCCAACACCTTTTTTATAGAAGTTAAAAATGGTTATGTAGTTGACGAACATGATCAGGATAAAGCTGGTCAACCATCGTCTTCAAATGTAACATCACAGTTTTCATCGCATATGAATCGCGTCCATGATGCAATCAGAGACCAAATTATCCATAGTTTATCAGTTAATTAATTATGTAATATTATTTCATTTCACCTTGTCATAATACAATGAATTGGAGTTCAAAACATTTTTATTCATTCAAATTATGTTTCGCTTTATATTTACAATAATTTTTTCTATTTCTCTAATGTTTTAAAGTTTAATTTATTCATTAAATTTCACTTCTTCATATTAAATTAATTTAAATTCATTGTATTATATCAATTCATTTTTTATCATGTTTTACTTTATATTTAAAATATTTTTTATGATTTCTCTAAATTTTAAAATTTAATTCACTCACTAAATTTCATTTTTTCATATTAAATTAATTTATATTCGTTGTATTATGTAAATTTATTTTTTAATCATGTTTCACTTTATATTTAAAATATTTGTTGTAATTTTTTAAAGTTTTAAAATTTAATTTGCTCCTTAAATTTCACTTTTTTATATTAAATTAATTTAAATTCATTGTATTATGTAAATTTATTTTTTAATCATGTTTCACTTTATATTTAAAATATTTGCTATGATTTTTCTAAAGTTTTAAAATTTAATTCACTCCTTAAATTTCACTTCTTCATATTAAATTAATTTAAATTCATTATATTATGTAAAATTATCTTTTTAATCGTATTCTATTATTTATTAAAATCCATACCTATTTTGATAATTTTACAAGCAAATTTACTTTTACTCAATGATAATCTAAATAACTTTTTACCAATCTCACTTTTACAAATTAACTTTTTTAAACTCCAATTCAAACACAATTCACCTTATCCAATTTAAGTTTTATAAGTCTTACTCTTCTAAAAGTCAGATTGGAAATAAGCTACTTTTTCCACTACCAATCCAAATGGACCCATGATTAGCTTAGGCTTGTATGGAATTAGTTAGGATGTTATAGTATGGAAGATTTGGTTATGATGAATTGTTTGTTTGTGGTCTGTTTTGATTCTACCAAGTTGCTGAATTGCAAGTTGAATAAAAATACTGCATGCAACATAATTCAATTGCCTTTTTTTATAAAAGAAACATTTTTGTCTGTTCATATAAAAACAGAAGAACATGATGATGCATATTCATCTGTTTTATACGAATAGATGAATATGCAGCACCTATATTCATCTATTCTTATAAAACAAATGAACATAATATTAGTTTGTTATATTCGTCTGTTTTGAACCAGATGAATATAGTCTTTCTTATATTCGTCTATCATATAACAAACAAATATATAACTCTTATCTATGTCTCTTCAATCAACATCTCTTTCTAAGCAAATAAAAATAAGCCCCCTAGATAAAAGAAAATAGCATAACTTGTAGTAGTGAAATTATAAAAGACCCCCACAAACTCCAAACAATTTGCTTGTTACCAAAGAAAAAAAAAACCACTTGACTAACATGTTTTTTCATATAACTTCCTCTAACAGAATTAAAAAGATTGAGCTGTGATTTTAACATTAAAGTTTTAGGTAAACAGTATCTAACGCAATTTAGTTTTGAATAGTATAAAATTAGATACTATTATTGAAAAAAAGGAACAATTTTACCACTTTTGTTGATAAATCCAAACACACGTTATTTTTAGTTCACCGAGATCCAGTTGATGTCGACGTTATTTATACCCACCAATAAAAATGCTCCGACTGCCCCAAAATTAAGGCTGAACATGGATCAGACCAGGCTGGGCAGGGCATTAGCCCGTGGTCTAGTCCATTTTGGTCTTGACCAATCTTGCTCAGTGAGGAACCTGTTGTTCTTCGAGTTGGGCAGACTGGACCAGACTAGACTGGGTTACTGGTCCAGTAGGTTTGGTCCAGTGAGCTGGAGAGCAGTGAATTCTGCATTCCAAAAAAGGGAAAACAGATATTAATAAACTCCAACATGGACAAAATATTCTTCTCAAAGCAATACTAAATTGAATTTTAACTAGTTAAGCGGGCATTTACCATTAGCTAGACTTTATTAAAATTCAAAGATCATACATGTGCAACTGTTTTGTTGACTTAGGCTGTTCTTTGAGAGAGTAAAAAATAATAGGAATCAAATTTGAAAATGCAGTTAAACAGAAAGCATGTGTAGAAAGAATCCTTATTTTCCTTCCTTCTCCAAAATATCCAACATTTATATAACTAGGCACTTGTTAAGAAAAGCATGCTAGAGGTTAAAGTAATTTTTAGAATAAACCTGGTGGCTAGGTCTCATTAGAAGAACGGTCCTCCCTTGCTTGTCAATGTAGTTAGATCTATAGATCTTTCCTGTTTCCGCTTCATGAGCAACCTCTTCCTACATTATCAATAGAGACATATTAAACACCTTTTATCAAACGAATATCACTATGTGAGAGTTCAGCTAAGTCTAGAGCTCTTGCAGGTCACAAAGAATCCAGTTGAATAACCAATCAACTAAATTCATTTAGTCAATCAAACTTACCTGACGGTGATGGAGCTGAAGAGCAGTGCGAGCCGGCAACTGGCAAGCAAATAGTGAGCTACAAATCGAAGGGCCAGGAGGCAAGCTTGGTTACTAGCTGCTAGGGAATGGGGGTCGCCGGCGCTACGCAAATCACAGAAGGGGATGGGCATGATGAACTAAGAGCCTGAGACACAAATGCCTTCGCCATCTTCACTAATCGCTGAGAGCCTGAGACGTTGATGCCGCTGCTAGGTTTGGAGGGAGAGAGAATTTGGGAATGCTCATAAAGGATGCCTGATGAAGTGATGGTATGATCTCTGATGGATTCGAACATTCGGTGGGGGCAAGTGTAACATCCTGAGTTTTATCGGGTTTTAATATCCTCTTTTTGGTTGATTTTAAGGATATATTAGTGATTTTAATGTTGATCTTGGTGTTTGGGTTGGAATTGAGGTATGTTGGAGGAATAGGTGAACAGACCCCTCTCAGGGTTTGTTTGCCGCAGCGAAGTTTTACTTCACCGCGGTGAACCGGGAGTTCCAGGGGGAGTGTCTTTTCAGGAAGGTTTGGCTGTGGCGAAATCAGAGTGACGCCATGGCGAAGTTGTTTAGGTGAGCGAGGTTTCCCTCTCAGGAAGGTCTTGCCGCGGCAAAGTTTGGGGTATGCTGTGGCGAAGGTTTTCTAGGCGAGCGAGAGTTTCCTCTCGGGAATCTTTCGCTGCGGTGAAGATTGGAGTTCGCCTCGGCGAAGTCAGGTTTTCAGGCGAGTAATCCCTCTTGGGATTAGTTTGCCGAGGCGAAAGGTGTCGAATCTATGTAGTCGCGGGAGGATCTGGTTCTGCGAAAATTAGAAAATTTGAAGGAGGAGAGAGAAGCTCTGCTAGGGTTTTGATGTTGTGGCTTGGGAAAGGTGTTTCTAAGGATCCATCACCTCAAGTAAGTGATTTTAACCTCTAATCTACTTTCTTTCTTGGAATTTATGAGGATTTATGGTGAAACCCTAGAGTTTTCTAGGTTGTTATGGAATTGAGGTTTTTGACCGATTGTTTTGAGTTTAATTGATTGCTTTGGGTTAGTCTAAGTATTTAATCGGTGTAGTTTTCTTGGATTTGAAGAACTTTGAGTTTTTGAAATTAGGGTTTATAGAAAAGGGAGGTTTGTGATTGAGGATGATAATGTAGAGGTTGATTTTGAGTTTTGTGATTTGGGTTATGTTAAGGAGGGTTAAATTGGATGTTCAATCGGTTTAGAATGTTGTTAAGACTTCTATTGTTCAAATGGGATGTTTGGGGTGTTGAATTCCTATAGTGGGTCCTTGAGGTTTGAATCCTAAATTGATATTTGGAGAGGAATTAAGGTTTTATTGGATTTTTATGACCTTGAAGTATTGCCTTGGTGGTTAAACCCTTTTGAATTAGGTAGAGTTTTGATTGGAGATAGGAATTTTGTGTCTCCAATTGTTGTTTTGGCCACATTATTAGTTGAAAGCTAATACATGGTGGTTGTGTGTTTGTGTGCTTGTGTAGACCGGTTGTGAGCCTTGTTGGTGCATGGGGCCGTGTTGTTGGTTTGTTTTTCCTTGCTCAGGCGAGAGGTAACCACTTTCCAATCCTTTGTACATGCTTTTGTGGTATTGTAAGTGGATTTATGTTTTGTGCTTCGAGTAACAACTGTGTTCAAAGTGTATGTTGTATATTGAAAAGGAAAACCGTCTTGTGGGGTTTAAATTGATATTGATTGAATCTGGAACTTGTGAAAGATAGGCCACTGAAAGAAGTTAATTGTGAAATGATCATTTATTCTTTGATTACGGTTTGAGCATGATGTATGACTTGGGAATTGGTGAGAGTTTTGATTGTTACTACCACGTGGTAAGGCCTCCATTAATGCATGATGGTTGGCTCTTTACGTCCCCCATAGTGAGGGATAGGCTTTTTGGCTCCCTACGTCCCCCAGAGTGAGGGATAGGCCTTTTATGGCTCCTTACGTCCCCCATAGTGAGGAATAGGCCGGGTTCAGCTCTTGAAAATCCCCTAAAGTGAGGGATATGGTTGATGGGATTGCATCATTGCACTTATATGACTTGTGTGGCTATCATTTATAATATTACTTGTGAATTGCCCCAATTGACACCTCACGAGCACCTATTTAGTAGTACCTTGAATTGGAAAGGTTGGTTACTGGGACGTTGTCTCACCCCGTGGTTTACAATGTTTCCAGGTGAAGGTTCCGGGTGTGTGCCATCGGGAAGAGACGCAGAGGCTTGAGCTTGGTTAGCTTTAGGCCTCTAGCCCTTGTATATGTATGGCTAGTATATATTGCCACATTTAGGATCCTTTTTGAAATATTTTGATTACCCGGCCTTGTCGTAAACTAGAGAGAATGTTATCTCCTTATTTTGGTTGGCCGGAGGCCATTTCTAGTGTCTTATGAACCTCTGATTTATTTTGTTGGAAACCATTTGAATGGGCTGATGTGATGTCTGTTGTTATCTGAGCCGGAGGCTCGGAGGCCCAGTGGATGTTAATGAATGATTTTTAGTTGTATGCAACGGAGTTTGCGTTTGACCCGAGTTTGAATGTTAATTTCTAAAGTTATTAAATTTCTTTCTACTATGGTAGTTTATTTTAACAGCTTTCCTTTTCTACCATAGTAGTGATATTATGACGAGTTTATAATGTTTTGGGGTAAAGGGTTTTACAGCAAGGCCACAAGGGAAATCATAATTGGATCTGGGGAAAAAAAAAAAGACTTCAACATGGGCCTAAATCAGAAATGGACTTGTTAGGGAAAAAAAAGAAGAAAAGAAACTATAATATGGGTCTATGCAGCTTTTTTTTATATCTCACAAAAAATCACTGGGTAGGACCGGGTTATCAGTCCAACATGTCTACCTGTAACCCGATCATACCCGATCTTCGGGCCAGATCGGGTCTAGCCGAATCTCATCGAGCTTTTTGGATTGTTTCAAAAATTGGACCAGGTGAGACCGGGTTGGACTGGGTTACCTGGTTTCATGTGTAGCCCTACCCAAAATTTTTCCTCATTTCTCTCTATACCGAAACTTCGGTAGAATATTCAATTGCCAGTCTCTATATACGTGTTTTGTTGTTATTGAATTAGTTTTTATTTTTGGTTGTGACAAGACTACACGCATGTGTGTGTGTGTGTACTATATACATTGATATTTCAGGCCCAAAAAAAAGATATTGATATGAGGTATCTGACTGCATTGTGAATCAGCGTACAGATTGTGGTTTAACGAGTCCAAAGCCACCATCTTGAGTCCAAAAAAAATAAAAACAGATGTTATCTTTACAACATAAAATGAAAAGAAAAATTAAGTTAAAAAAAAGAAAAAAGCTGTCACATATGTATTTTTGTATTTCTTTATTTTTATATTTTTTTTACTTTAAAATTTTTGTATATTGTGATGTTATTATGTTAATAATTAGAACTTATAATTATTTCTTATTAAATGTTTATTTAATTATTACATCACCCCTAACTTGTAACCAAGTAACGACGCGTTAATAATCAGACTGAGAAGAAAGTTGAAATTGAAACTCTATAATTATTTATTTAAAACTCACCTGATTACGTTTTTATTCCCCTCATCATGGTCCAATAATACGTATGAACAAGCACTACAAATCTGCCACGCCACTCATACCAAAGCAAAATACTTTCTTAATTTATTGAACCCTTAATGGCGACACTATATCCACTTTTGAGATCAAACGACCTGTCCCAGATCATGACTCCGCCGTACTTCGTAGCCGTCTTGATTGCCGGAAGAACCTGAGAAATCATCACATTAGTTGGAATAAACCCCCCACTTTGGGCGGCCGCCTCCGTCGCCGGAACGCCCAAGAACACCTTCTCGGCTTTCACCGCCGTCCATTGTTTCCATGCATTCAAAAGACCGCTAGTGTCTCCATTATTGTATTGGCAATCACGGTTGTTGTAGAACTGAACCCAGACGTAGTTGAACAAGCCAGTGTCGATCGCATCACTCAGGTGGCTGTCTGGGAAATGACATTGCGGGGCGGCGGAGAGAATCAATTGCTGGCTCAAACCCTTCAGAGTTCTGGCTAGATCGCCCCAGTACTGTTGTCCATTACCTCCGGCCTCTATGTCGAAGTCGATGCCGTCCAAAACAGCGTCGCCTAGGGGCCGCGAGCCGGAACTTCCTCCGAGGAAGTTGGTCCAGAGATAGTTAGCAAGCTGGTTGGCCTCATCGGCGGAGTTGAGAGAGTAGTTTGGTGAGTCACCGCCGAGGGAGAGAAGCACTTTGATGCCTTTGGCTTGGCAAGCTTTGATTTGGGAGCTAAAAACGGTGCAGGTGTTGGCATCCGGATCGCAGTGGCTGCCAAGGTTAAGTTTGGGGGTTCGGCCACCGCCAAAGGTGGACAAGAAAGCTATGTTGATGAATTGATAGTTTCCGGTGTTACAGGCGTCGGCAAGGGAGCCTTCCTCGCCGTGTTGGCCCCAGTAGGTGGCGATTCCGGCAGCGTAGGACCTGGAAAGGAAGGAAGAAATAAACAAGAAAGGTAGGAAGAGAAGAAAAATTTGTTGAACAGAAGCCATAATGTTGATGTGGATGATTTGAAAGAAGAGAAGGACGATATTTGTAGTGTTTGTGGTGTGGAAAAGTAAGAGAAGCGTGGCTTGTAGGGAATTGAAACTATGCTAAAAGAGCATTCCAGGAAATTGCTGAGCTATTACATGTCATGGACGAATCAAGAAAAGTCGCCTTGAGTAAATAATGTGAAAGCATATGCTCAGGTCAAGCTGAAAGACGGGAGCAAATTGTAACTTCCTTATCACAGGTGGAAACAAAAACAATAACGATTGTAGGCTTGTTTGGTTTCTTATTTTAAAAACAGTTTTTTGTTTAAAAAAAACAAGAAACTTGTTTACTAATTTATTTTCAATTGGTTGTTTTAAAAAACAAAAAAAAATAATAAGTTTTTAAAAATTAGAAAAATAAAAACAATTTTTAGATGTTTTCTTGTTTTTATTTTAAAAAATTGGAGAAACTTCTTTCTCTTCTTACCTATTGCCCTGCCAAATGTGATTTTTTTATTTTTGTTTTAAATTTGATTTTTAAAAATAATTATCCAAACATTTTTTCATTTTATTCTAAAACTTTATTTTTTTTTTTTTGATGAGTTCTAAAACTTTATTTTAAAAAATTTTTATAAACCTCTTGTTGAAAACAAGGGGAAAAAAAAAAGGGACAAGCAGAAGCAAACATGTCCCCTATTTGCAAAGAGTCGATTTACCATCAGGGGTTACAGCTTTGTCCCCAAAAGAAAACCCATGGAGGTGCAGTTAATTGTGGCTCTACTTTGACGCAATTAAAAAAAAAAATCATTAGCCATGACTCATCAATAATTCAATTTTCTACCGATATAATTTTTCCTCAGGTTATAAATATACACACATTTAATTAGTCACACCTTGTATTTTCACAAACCAATCAAATAAGGAAAATAAAAAAATTACATGTTCTCAGACGAAGCTGAAAGCCTTGTGTATGTAGGAGTTCAAAAAGATTTTTGGGCAAATATTGGTTTAATATTTTCAAAAAGATATATGATTATTAGGCCACTAAAGCTTCTTGGTTATATGGTACGAAATATTATACTCCTCCGATCCTTAATATAAGACCCAATTGTTAAGTTGATTTTGGTCTCCAATATAAGACCTATTTCTAATATTTATCACTTTTTTTTTAAATTACCCCTATGAATACTTTCTCAATCATAATCAAGTAGAAGATGAAGATGGGGTATTAAAAAAGATGATTATGATATTTTAGGAAAAACATGTCATATTTTTTATAATTACCTAACTTACCTAACTTCCTTAATCTAATCAAATTAGTTAAATGAGTATTATATTAAAGACTGGAGGAGTATAAGATAACCATCAAATTTTAAGATACATGAGATGACTAGAACAACTGAAAGAATAACAAGCAATTCCCCTTGCTAATGCTGAAACATAACAATATGCCATGTTGATTAATATTATTATTTAAATATTAATTTTTAAGGGTTATATGTATGGATATTTTTATATATTTTAACTAAATTATATTATTTTAAACATATACACCTTAAATTATTGTGTATTGATCCATCCACACCTTTCACTACTATTACTGTCATTTGGTAGCCAAGCCAGATCATGTCGAATTACTCAAAAGTTTCATAATTATAAAAATAAAAGAATTAAATTTAAATAAATTTGCCCAAAGCATGTATGAACACGTTGAAATATGTGGCGTTCTAAGTCAAGCGACGCTTTATCCTTACTAAATAAACTATGGCATTGACTAGACTTTTCTTGAGTCCATCGAAAAGGTTACCCTTATATATTTATTTTTATTTTTATTTTTGTTTTAAGGTCCTTTTCGAGGCAAGTTTCCCTACAATTTGTAAACATGCGATTTTCTTTTTCTTTCTGTTTAACATTCTGACGTAATGCTTCTTTTCTTATATGTTAAGCTCATCCATTTGGGCTTAAATAGTTATATCCTATGTTGTCTTAAAGATGGCATTTTTTTCCTCCCAAATTGTTTTAAAGATTAGATTGCCTTTGAATATTCTCAAAGAAATTTTTTTACTAAAATATTATACGAGGGTCGAAATATTAAGATAGATTGATTTAAATAGTACTGAGAAGAAGGATGTGTACATGTACCTGGAAGTGGAAGAAGAAGAAGAAAATTACCATCTTCACGCCTATTTGTAAAAGATTTGAAGTGGGCTTTTATATGTGTTTATGTATATTTTTTCCACATTCTCTAAAGGAACCCTTTTTTCTTTGTCAATATCTCATCCACTTGTTCGGAAGATCCTTTCAGTACAGTTGTTAACATATGGCTTTGGCTGAAGGTGATTTAAAATCATTAGAAACATCTGAAATTCATAAATGCAAATGAAAAATGAAATGCTTAGCTCACTTCCCACCTAAATGGAGAGATCCTTTAAATGAAAACCACAACATTTTCTTGCAAGGGAATAAGTTAATCATAAAAAAGCTATAAGTGGCTGATATTTTTGCTTTGATAAAAATTAAAAAAATATATAATTTTATATTTATAAAGATATTATGAAGCCCAAAACAACTGAAAAAGAAGAACTTAAATTATAAGGGTTCAGATCCCAAAGACTCTTTCTCCACTAAAATTGACAAGAATATACTCCATAGTACTACTTCTTGTTTTTAATATAAAAACTCGTTTGATTTTTATTTTAATATTAAATATAAGACACTAATTTACTTTATCTCTTATATTTATCTATTTTATTAAATGTAGTTTTTGTAATAATGGTACGTAGTTTCAACCAATACAGTTGATTAGTAATGATATTTTAGAATAGACAAAACCTATTTATTATAAATAATTAAGTAAATTATTTTTTTAATCTATTCAAATTAGTTAACTAGCTCTTATATTAAGGATTGAAGATAGTAAAAGATCTTGAAAGATCCTCATTTGCCATTGCACCAATGAGGTTGGTTTTGCTATCTTGAAATAACTTGCAACCTCAGCTCCCAAGAGTATCTCATAAAGGTTTGAATCTGAATGGAGCTTAAACTAGCTCCTCTATTACCTTCGATTATCTTGTATCATATCCAAACGTTTTTTAGCACCAGATTCCAGTATAACTCTCTTGAATCCTAGATCCAAGCAATATTCTAGCCTTCAAATATTGCCCATTCTCTGCTTCAAGAGCATTGCAAGTACCAATAAAATGAGTGAAGCCAACAATCCAATTACCAGCTGTGTAATCTTGAATCACTCCTTCACATCCAGCTTTGTTGTTTGATGAGCTCATAGCACCGGCTACATTTAATTTAATCCACCCCACTCTGCATGTAATTGCCAAACTCGTCGTTCTGGAGGGACAAAACTATTAGAAGCGGTTTCCTCCTGCACCTGAACATATTTCTTCCAATCCTGCATCATAACTGTAGCAGGCTCCGAAGGTGGTTTTTAATATTCTCATATTGAAGATAATCCTGTTCCAAAGGTTTTAAGTAATCAGCATCAAGCAAATTATTATTATTTCTCCATTTCCAAAGGCTTCAAATAGCTACTCCCCAAATTTGATTTCAAAAAAAGGCCGCCCATTTACAGATTAAAGAAGCCCAACATTGGGAGGCCCACTGCGCGAGAAACAAAAGACGAAACAGAAAACGTAAAACCACAACTCAATAAACATTAATAAAAGTTGACCCAAATGTCTGAGTGAAGATCCAGTAGGCCAAGCCCAAGCCACGAAGACATTTCTGTAGCTCCAATAACCAAAAGATAGCACGAACAAGCTTGCAAGAGGAACGCCGCAATGGTTCATCATAAGAAACCAACGCCCCACGACGTAGATGACCCTCAGGTTATTGGAAATATCTTTGGCCACCAAAAGTAGAGAAAGTCTGCAGTAATGAGCTTGAATGTTAGAGATATTAATCAAGAATTAATCACACAATTCGCTAAGATCTTGTTGTGTTAGTGGCCTATACAAAGAATCCCTATCACGGGTTTTAGGCGTGATGGGATGCGTGAAGAGAGGGTAACTTGAGTCTCTCTCTAGAAAGCTAGCTGATGTGTTAGTCGCCTGTGTATATGTCCTGTTTCTGACCAGCTTTTTTGGTAGGAAGCTGGTTGCTCAGGTGAACTCCGATGTCCATCCATTACTGTCAGTGAAAAAAACAACTAAGCAAGATCTCCACGTCTTTGCACCCATCTTGAGATCTGGATATGTATTATAAAGGGAATAAATGAAGGAGCAGGTCAGCAGAATAATAATATAGAAACGTGAACGATGATATAACTGAAGATTAACTTCTAAGTGTATTATTGCAGCAGGAACCCTTTGCATCTATATGTATATATATAGCAACGTTAGTATCATGACTTGGTGAACCCATAGTCTGACAAAAATGCAACATGACCTTACATCAGCGTTTCACAATAAGATGGAAGAAGTGATGAATGCATGATACAGTGAGCGCCTGCATGTCGTGGCAGTGTAATCACCATATTATTGGATTCTTGCATTGTTGGACTTATCGAAAAACATCTCTCCCAAATAAATGGGCTCCCACTCATTAAGCTCTCTTATCAAATACTAACTAATTTAAAGAATCGAGTTAGATAATCTACGAGTGTTTTCTCTGGACCCTGTTATCAAGTATTTGAGTAACAAGCTAATCAGAATGAAGCTTTGTATAACCACTTTGGGTGGCAAGCTCTCCCAACAAATTTCAACGTAGCTGCATACCTAGGGCGACCATAAGAACACTAATTAAGCTAGATAAACCCTTTACCAGTTTGACCAAATGCTTGTTAGTCTAATTTCTAACTAGCTTTTATATTCATGTCTGGAAGTAGTAATTCAATATTTCCTTCATAGTCTTATTATTGGGTCTCTAATACTTTATGATAGGTCTTTTTGAAATGCTGGACTTCTATCCTCAAATATATATATTTTGTATTTCTTTATTTTTATATTTTTGACTTTAAAATTTTTGAATATTGGGATGTTTAGATTCATTATAGACTTATAATGATTTTTTATTAAATGTTGATTTAATTATTACATCAACCCTAACTAGTAACTATGTAACTACGCATTAATCAGACTGAGAAGAAAGTTGAAATTGAAACTCTATGATTATTTATTTAAAACTCACCAAATTAAGTTTTTATTTCAATCACCATAGTCCTGTAGTACGTAGGAACAAACACTATAAATCTGCCCCTCATTCTAAAGCAAAACACTTTCCTAATTTATCGAATCCTTAATGGCGGTGCTATATCCACTGTTGAGATCAAACGACCTGTCCCAGATCATGACTCCACCGTAATTCGGAGACGTCTTGATTGCAGGAAGAACCTGAGAAATCATCGCATTGGTTGGAATAAACCCGCCGCTTGGGGCCGCCGCCTCCGACGCCGGAACGCCCAAGAACACCTGCTCGGCTTTCACCGCCGTCCATTGTTTCCATGCATTCAAAAGACCGCTAGCGTCTCCGTTATTATATTGGCATTGACCGTTGTTGTAGAACTGAACCCAAACGTAGCTGAACAAGCCAGTGTCGATCGCATTACGCAAATTTTCGTCAGGGAATACACATTGCGGTGCGGCGGAGAGAACCAGCTGCTGATTCAACTCCTTCAGATTTCCGGCTAGATTCTCCCAGTACTGACTCTTACCGGAGCCCTCTATGTCGAAGTCGATGCCGTCCAAAACAGCGTCGCCTAGGGGCCGTGAGCCGGAACTTCCTCCGAGGAAGTTGCTCCAGAGGTAGTCAGCGAGCTGTTTGGCATCGTCGGCGGAGTTAAGAGAGTAGGTTCCCGAGCCACCGCCGAGGGAGAGAAGCACCTTGATGCCTTTGGCTTGGCAATCTTTGATCTGGGAGCTAAAGACGGTGCAGGTGTTGGCACCGGGATCACAGTGGCTGCCAAGGTTAAGTTGTGGGGTTTGGCCATTGCCAAAGGTGGACAAGAAAGCTATGTTAATGAACTGGTAGTTTCCGGTGTTACAGGCATCGGCAAGGGAGCCTTCCTCGCCGTGTTGGCCCCAATAGGTGGCGATTCCGGCAGCGTAGGACCGGTCAACAATGAAGGAAGAAATGAGAAGGAGAGGTAGGAAGAGAAGAGAAACTTGTTGAACAGAAGCCATAATGTTTATGTGGTGATTTTTGAAAGAAGAGAAGGACGATATTTGTAGTGTTTGTGTTGTGGAAAAGTAAGAGAAGCGTGCCTTGTGGGGGAACGAAATTATGCTAAAAGAGTACCCAAGAAATTGCTGAGCTAATTAAGCGTACAAATCAAGAAAAGCCGCCTTAACTAATTAATGTGAAAGCACATACTCAAGTCAAGCCCAAAAGACGCGGAACGAACTGTTCTTTCACTCCAATCTATAAAAAAAATCTTAAAATATATTAATTCTTTATTAAAATATAATAAATTTTTAACTTTACCCACCTTTTAAAAAGATAACTACTTATATTATAATATATTATAATAAATGAATGACAAAATAGTACGTTCACATTAAAAATTTAATAAAATAACTTATAAATATGACAACAAAAATCTTTTCTCTCTGCCCTATAATAGGACCAGAAGAGTAGTAATTTCCTTACCATAGGTGGAAGCAGAAAAAAATTATAATTAGCGGAGAGTTAATTGATTAACGATAACAAAACTATGGACGTACAGTTAATTGTGGCTCTATTTTGACGCAATTAAAAAAAGAATTTTTTAGCCATGACTCATTAATAATTGGGTTAAGGTCAGCACTCCAAACTATTTTGTGAGATACACCCAATACGCTAAAGTATTTTGTGGTGTAATTTTGCTTTTAATATGTATTTAAATGGGTGGAATTTCACCCAAAACTAACTGATAAATAAACGTCCCTTACTCCTTTGACAGATAAGCATATCGTTTTGACGCGTTCGATGAAAGTAGAGAGGGAAAAGCTTGGTGAAGGCCATGAGTCAACGAAGATGGGATTCGTTCATATTACTCGTCAAAACCATATGCTTATCTGTGAAAGGAGTAACGGACATTTATTTCTCAGCTAGTTTTAGATGAAATTGCACCAATTTAAAAACTTTAGGAATGAAATTGCACAACAAAATATTTTAGGATGTTAGCTGTACCGTACAAAATAGTTTGGGGTGTTAAGTGCACCTTAACCCTTAATAATAAATTCAATGTTCTACTAATATAATTTTTTTTGTCATAGTTTGTAAATACACACGTTTAATTTGTTACATCTGGTATTTTTACATACTAATTAAATAAGGAAAATGAGAGAAAAAATGATATGTTTGGGCTGATTAAAAATAAAGCAAGCAGTTTAGAGTCAAACTAAACCAAAGTAAAAGGAAAAATCGGTTGGGTCAAAAGATGTGAATATAAAAGTTTGGGGGTAAAAGCATAAATAACAGTAAAAGTTGAGCAAAGTATAATTACGAAAAACCCCTAAATTAGACACAAATTCCGTAAAATAGAAAAGAGAATCATAAGGCATTTTTAAGGCTTGGAGATCTTATTTAAAATTAAAATTCCTCCAAATGAATTGTTTGGTTAAAAATTATAATTTTAGGTGAAATTTTAAAAAATGAAGGAGAAAAATAATTATTCAAATTATTTAAGGGCTTAGAAAATTTGAGGAAATATTATGAAATATTATTTTGGGGATATATAAAATTTATGAAGAAATTTAGTTCACCAAAACTAGATTTAGGAAACAAAGTTTATAAAGAAAACAAATGAATTTAAAAGACTTATTATACGACATGATTGATTTATTATAATTTGACAAAGTTTTCCAACATGCATTGAATCATAAGATAACAGAGTTGGATAAGAGAATACATGAAATATATTATCATTATCAAATGTATAGATACTCAAACATAACAAGATGAACCAGAAAGTTCACTAAATATTATATTCATAAAATATTACAAATTAAAACATCTGCCATACACAATTACTAACCTAAATGAGAATGACTGAATCTCATATTTCATATTCCGATCCATAGTATAAGTAAAAGTGAGATCGACATACTTGAAGTATGAAAGACTGATCAATTTCAATACAAGTATCTTGAAAAAATAAAATCAAGAAGGATAACTCTTCCAAAATTCCCAGGCATGATTCCCCCATTGATTGAGAGTCACCTTAATACTTATTGAATGTTCATATACGACGAAGAGCCAATGCCAACCCATTAAAGTGGTCAGCCACCCATCTTTGTCTAGCCGCAACATGATCAGAGGCTACAAGAGTTTCTCCTATACTTCATTTTTGAACAATTCAAATGCCATATCACCATATAAACAGTCTACTTTAATCCAATTGTACGTGTACTTTCATATGGTTATAGACCTCTTCAAATTGACTTGAGTTAGAGCCAGACCCATCAAGTTGAGGTACTCCCACTTTCAATAGATCATTTTTCTCATAACTCAGTACAACGTTACATGGTATTTTAACTGAGTTTTCATCTTCCATATTCTCTGTTAAACATTTGTACTCCAAACTTAATTGGTATTATATATTTTCCTTTCTTTCTAGAAACTCTTCTCCAATTCAAAGCAAAATATATCAGCTCATAGTCAAATGTTGGGTTCAAGTCTGGAGGCAGTTCGTCCTGTAGAACACAAGCAAACTTGTGTATTATAACGTCATAGTTCCCTTTTGTTTATAAGATTAATTCCAAACCCCAATCAAGTTCTACATAAAGGAATGATAACGAGTAATTACAGCCTCTGCGTACCAACTCCCAAATAAGCATCATAAACATACAAAGAGCAAACTAGAAAAGCAAACTCCTCTAATTTCAAGTTATAGTGAATCTCAGACCACAATTCCAAGTCTGGGGAACAAACTTTCAGGAAAACCTGTTGGGGTTTCTTTTCTTTTCTTTTTAAGTTTCAGAAAGACAATTTGCAATATTCTAATCCTCCAGGCAGCTCTTAAGAAAGGTAGGTGATGAAATCCAGAATGCAGATAAAAAAATCAACTCAATTCTCTAGAAGAGCAGGGGAATGAAATTTCCGGTTAGACTAAATGTCAAACATCTCTTCAGGTTTGATTATAACATGAAGATTGGAAATTATATACGCTATTGGCAGAATGTTATAGGAAGAATGTACACATCTTTTGGAATAAATTGATCAACTAGTTCATATATACAGCTACAATTTAATGAAATAACCACTTTTCAAGATATAACCATATCCAATGATTATATAAGCAATCCCTGTACATCGAAAATGCCCAACCAGCATACCAATTAAATTAAGACAAAATCGGCAATGCAACTTCATAGGGCAAAATATGATCATGCCTCTAAACTTTGAAAATAAGCACCATTATAACATCCAAAGCCATATTTTAGGGTTCGAGCTTGAACAAGATTGTTCATTCTATGGCCAATGATGTTAACTAGGGAATTAGTGTGCTTTATATCACCATAGTTGGAATCGGTAAATCTGTTGGCACTAATTAATGAACTACTTCATTATAGCAAATCCATGAAATTACAGCTCTTCATATAATATAATCATACAAAGATTATGTGGGTTTCAAGCAGGGGAAGGAACATAAATATCCCGTTTGGTATGAGACATTAAAAATGAGATATAAGAATTAGAATTGAGATTCAGAAAATTAAATCTAACTAAAAAATATTTAATATGAAAGACTACTTGTTATATCGGATTTGATAAACCTATATATGTGGGAATGGGGAATGCCATGGGAGGAAATAGCATTCTTTAATCCCACTTTCATGAGTTTGTTTAATCCCATGTAATAAGAAATTACTCTTGTTAAATACTATTTTAATGATTTTTTTCAATTATAATTCCAATCCTTATTACTTATTTTCAATACTTTGTACCAAACGAAATCAAAGTTCCTTGTGGCAATGTTCTATTTTTTCACAATTGTGATGGCTTTGATTAGATTCGAAATGTCAGTTTTAATATGAAGTATCTTCCTTCAAATATTCACTAGGAAATAGTTACTTTTGAGGCTTTCCTTAATTTCAGCCATAACTTTTTTGAGCAAAGCCAATACTACTACTTCTTAATAACCAGCTCAGTACAAAATATACGCCCATAGGACCAGAAAAATTTGTGAAGTTGAAATAGGCTCTTGATATGTTAGATAAAATCGGAAATACTCATTTTCTCATACCACTCATTCGATACATAATCGAATGATTGTGAGAGTAACCATCCGTCGTTTTTAGAACAACGCCTCCCCAACCCTACAAGGCCAATCCTTAGCGGCTCAAGCCTTAAAGCGCGCCTTCCTTAAAACAACTTTAGTTACAAAGCTTGGCACACGAACTCACGGGCTTACGGTCTGTGACCGTAAGCATATTAAAAACTTAATTTAAATAATAAATATTAGCAAAATAAATTGTCAAATTAATGTCAGAATTATCAAACTAAACCAACCCAAACCATTATCCTAAATTTTGATAGAAAACTTATCCATTATTGCATAAACATCTCAATATTTTTGCATCATGCTAGATCATGCAATTTATAAAGGATTAAAACAAGTTCCGGCAAATACTATCTAAATAAAAAATGAACAAATATAATTATCAAAATGGTTAAAGCATATTTCAAACGATAAAAAAAATAGAATGCGAGTGGGTTAAAACGGGCAGGTCCTGAATGGGCTTATGCTTAAAAGGATTGGGCCTAAAAACTCATTTAGCCTCAAAACATGCAATTTTTGGAAGCTTAGTATTCAAAAGGCTCTGACTTAAATGGGCTGTCTTGATAAGTTTAGCCCGTTTTCTCATCTCTGTACTTTCCACCTCACAAGTAAGAAGTGGGGGATGACGAAAGACACCCACATAATTGAGAGCAAACAGAACAAAATAAACATGGCATGCATATATGTTATTTATTTGTCTACACACACAACTTTGCGACAATGGCAAAAGAAGCCAACCATCATACACAAAAACATCGTATATGACAGAAATAGACCGCAAATAACCTACGAACGACAGATAGAGATCTCAATTCAAGAGTTAATTTTCTTCAAAGTCTGCTCAACTACCATCTTCATATCATGCCAATCTGCAGGGCTGGGCGTTGCTTTCCCTAACATACAACGTATCATGAGTTGGGAAATCTCTTCTGTACGATTCTCTTTTCTCCTTCTCATCAGAAGTTCTTTCCCTTTTTTAATCCTCTTCTGAATTGTTGCCTCTTTGTTCAAGGCCCTCTCCGAGACAGGTCCGCCTCGGCACCTCTCAATCACTTGCTGGACACCTTCATGGTCCGGCCAAACCTCTGGTTGAGGATCAGAGGGACCACTGTAAATGATTGCCCCAGCCTCAACTCCACAAAGGATGCTAAGTTCACTTATCTTTTTCATGATAATTGCTTCCCTTTTCTTGAATGATGCTTTTCTTTTCAAGTCATCAGTGATGTACTGATGTTTCATCGCTTCCTCTGACATGGTTATGTGCTTTAGGAGACCAGCTTTTGTTGAGCACTTATTCCTTAAGATATGTACTTATATAGAACTCTGAAATTATAGTGAGCCTGTATATTTTAGACTCATTAATGAGTGGTGTCAAAAAAAAAAAAAGAATTTATGAGAGAATCCCTTGTTAACTTTTATTTCAGAAATCTGAAAACTATAGGCAGTATTAGGGATGAAATCTGTGGGCTGGATCAAAGGTGCTAAAGTAACTAAATGTTTGACATTAATGTAAGGATATTTGAAATTTGAAACTTTGACATTCTTTTCTTTTCGGGCTGATGTAATTTTTGGTCTTTTAAATTTGTAAGAATTTTAATTTTAGTTTTTCAAGTTTCAAATCATGAGTTTTGATTTTTTAAGGAATAAAATAGTCCAGGTATTTATTAAATTTTATAACGACTAATATTTTAGATAGAAAGAAACTTGAAGGATTAAAACTCATAGTTTTAAAATTTAAGGAATTTATTTTTACCTTGAATATAAATCTCAATTTCTCTTATCCCTTTACTTATATTTATATTTTCCCCCATAACTGTCCTTGTAGTTATATTCTTGTATTGTAAAGTTGAATGACCATCATATTCATATGGCTAAAAGGGTAGTGTTTAGGAAATTAACATTTATTTTTTTTTAACAAATAATTAACTTAGCTAATTTTTAATATATATAAACTAGTCATCTAGTTGTTACATTTCATATTCAAAGGAGCATGTAAAATTAGTAATACTAGAAAAAAAATTTAGGACTCACTGCAAAAAAAATTAACAAAGAAATATATAACTCATCGTTGAAAAGTCATAACCGTAGCGACCGTGACTGAAAAATTTCAGCGGCAACAAAAAAGATCGCCGCTGAAAGATGCTTTTAACGTGATGTTTATAAGTTTTAGCAGTGACATTTTTGTTGCCGCCAAAAGTGACTTCTAGTGGTGATTTTTTTTGTCACAGCTAAAAGTGATGTTGGAAAAAAATAGCTTCACCGGCATCACATCATCACCACTGGCCGCCACTTCCTTGCCAAACGACACCACATCACCATCACCACATCACCACCTTGCCTCCATGTTTTTGTCCAAATAGTTTCAACTTATATGTGTCTTCTTCAAGATTCAAACTCATGACCACCTCCTTTCGTGTTCAATCTTCTTGCCGTTGAGTTGGATTGAATTTGCTTATTATTATTATAAAATAAAATATATATTATCATATTATACATTCAGCAGCAACGTTGGAAAGTCACCACTAAAAGTCTAACCTCTAAAGACATCCAGCGACGACACTAAATGTTGCCACTGAAGGTCTTACATTCAGTGGCAACTTTTTGTGTCACCGTTGAAAGATACTTTCAATGACAACTTTTAGTGGTTAAAAAAAAAAAGCCGACTTTTAGCAGTAATATTTTTGTCACCGTCAAAAGTCATATTTTAGTGGTGACTTTCTAGTGTCGATGCTGAAAGTTGGCGACTTTTTTTGTTGCCACTAAAAGCCGTTATCGAAAATCTTTTTCTTTTGTAGTGACTTGAGCACCAACGTCCAAAAAAATCATACCAGTTATTAAATCAATTAAAAATGTTTTTATTGTGGTTAAAATAGGATCAGACTAATCATCATTAAAATACTATACTTTAAGTAAAATATACAAAAATATTGACATATAACTCTCAAAAACTTAAATAAAAAAGATGGTAATCCACAAATAAATTGAACATTAATGTACAAGCCACACATACATAACCTAACAAAACGGAGTTACCAAAAGTACAAATACAACGAATTGCTATTTTTAATTTTTTTAATTTAAAATGACATCAATTTAGATTCAATAAAAGGGAGGACAAAAATACAAAGTTTAATCCTGTTGACTTGTCAAAAACTAGTATTTGGTTACTCCAAAAATTGTTTTTACTCAAGTTAAGACAAAACTTCTTTCACATACTTACTTTATATACTGTAAAATCATTTTTAAAATTATATTTTAGTTTCTATCCAGACAGTACTAAGTATTGACCATAGAAGCTAGAAGATTACTTTACTAGTTCACTTGTCTGACCAACTAATCTGTGTTGGGTTTTAATTCCATGTTGAGCTCTAATATGGTAAAACATAATTGTTGTTGTGATCGAAATGCTTTATGCTCATTTGGGATCAAAAGAAAGAAATTAAAAACCAAACCAGTCATGAATGTTGAGACAATAATTCAAAATTCAATGCTTGGATTGTGATTCAATCAGGTGTGATCAAATTTACAATTTTAATTATATTATAAAAGTTTATAATAGTAAAGGTAAAATAACAAATATGAAAAATCGATTTCAAATAAACTAACAAAAAAATAAAGTGAGTATTTAAGAAATAAAAATATAATTTTAAAAAAGTTGACAAATATTTTGTACTTTTAAAAATAAGAATGAGATCATTATTTGATATAAAATATATATGATGTTTATACATATTTTATAATTTACAATTTTATAACATAGATATTTCTTTTCATTTTGCCTATTAGTTCATAACTTTAAAAGACGCAGTTCATGACAATACGCGGTTGTTATTTCTTTTTAATGTTTTTATCCGCATTGACCAATCATATTTTAGGATGATTAAACCTATTATACAAATTTGTGTCCCTCTATGTCTAAATGAAATTTGTGTCCCTTTAATATGCCATCATTCCATCAAAATAAATGATATAGATTTTCAGTAATTGCATTCAATGATTTTTTTTTTTTTGCCAATAGGAACAATGAATTTACATGTATGAGCATTTAATATATTTCATTCTACATTTATGACAATTATGAAATTATTCTAGCCCACTAGCTTTAGAGATTTCAAAAAAGCACAACATTCACGCCAACTTCATTAAATCTATTATATTATCTCAAGTTTTTTAATTACACATCATCACGTGTTCTATTTTTAAAGTATTAATATTTAATATCATTTAATTATAAATCTATATAAAACAAAAAGAATATATGTTTATATGTTGATATAATGAATATAAAGAAACCTGACCTAAATTTTTGCCTCTAAATCCTATATCTTGAAAAACAATTAAGGCCTTTTTTTTCAATAGCTTAATAAGGAAACCAGTTTTTATGGAGCAAAATTATTTCTTTAAGATCTGCCATTAATACAAAACGATGCCACAATCTAAACTTGAATCTGAATCTCCCATGGGTAGTCGGACTCATGAATGAGTGGTGTCAGAAAATATATTAGAATTTATGAAGAGATCCTTAGTAATATCATTTATTTGTGCTTTTATTAGGAACATTTAATATATTTGATTTTCCATTTATGACAATAATGAACTGATTCTCTCTGTTTTTTTTTCAAAAAATAATGAGATGCCAAATAAAGTCCCAATTCCTAAGTTTACCTCTAGGTCTTTCCTGTGTCTCATCATAGCTTGGCAAAGTATTATATTTAATTAATATAATATTTTAAAATTTTTCAGAATGCAAACAACACTTTTATGCCCCATCAAAAACTGATCCAAACTTGTATAAAAATAGTCAAATCGTATATCAAAATGAAACTCTCAAATTTCAAAATTTTTAGAGCCAAATCACACTCCTAAAACATGTCTAGATTAGAAAAAACTTACATAAAAAAAAGATTAAAAAAACAAAAAAAAAATCCAGATTCCCCCACTTTCAGTAGTGGGGCACGTACACCAGCCGTTGCTGTGAAGGTGGTCGCTGGTGACACACACTGGTTAGTTGTGCTCCACATGTAAAAAACTAAAAATATACTTTTTAAAATTAAAGTATTAAATCAAAATCTTATACACAATGAAACGACTACAATAAATTAAAATAGGAACATGCAACCAAAATTTCATGACAGGCGTAACTCTCTGACTCTAAATGAAAATACAGAATAATTTAATTGAAAATAAAATTCAATTAGATGATTATCCCAAACTTCTTGTCAATTATTTCATAGTACATTCCTAAAGGAACAAGTTTCATTACACATGGGATATTATATAGCTTTTATTTCCCTCAGATTCCAGGAAGAATCTAAGGACAAAAAGTGATTGCATAGTTTGGACTGCTAAAGCAAGTAAAGGTGCTAGTCTTATCATCATAAGCGTAACTATAAGCATCGGGACATTGAGTCTTGAACATTTTAGAGTATTGTGTTGGTGGGCATTTTTCTGGAGTGTTAAACTCTCCACTGCAACAATATTGAGGCTGATTAAAAGCTGTGCAAGCACTCTTACATGCTATAACACTTCCATCAGAGCCAGCTACTTTTAGCTCATTAGGGCACGCCGCGTTAATGTTCGCCGGGCAGCTTGAGGGTTTGCAGTCGCCGGTGCCGCCTTGCGGGGCTATGGACATGGGCAAGTTGAAGCCATCTACATTGCTAACATCATAGAAATCTTGCCCACCATTTGGTGCCACAAAGATTTCTATTAATGTTGCTGGTGGGATTGCTCCGGCGCCATTGCACCCAACTTGACCAGAGGCACAATCCGCCGCGGCACAAACAAACTTTCCTGTGGCATCGGAGGCGCAGCCGGTTCTCGCGAAAAACCGGCCAGACCACGGAGAAGGGACATCTACTGAACTAGATGCTCCGGTCGCCAACTCGAATCCGGTTGTGGATAGTTGAGGGTATGGAGCTCCGGTCAAGGTTCCTGGCCATATTGTGAAGGAACAGTTGTTTTTGAAAGTAATTTTTGCTGACTTTCCTCCTGCACAAAACCATTTCTTGTGAATTAATCAACATATATATTACTAGTCATTAAGGAATATAAATATATGCATACACGCTTTCTATAAAAGATGCTATACGAGCAGCAAGCTCGCTATATTGCATCATATGAACTAGAAATTCAAATCTAAACATTAGCAAGCTATATCCATGAAACCACTATGCGTATGAGGATGCATATCAAGCAATCAACTTGACATTTAGCCAATGTTATGAATACAGTATACTAATTAAGCTACAAGAGGAAGATACATATATATATATATATATATATATATGTTGTGTATGGTACCGTAGAAGAGGAAGGCTAGAGAAAGGCACAGAACAATTTGAGTATTCATGATGAGACGCATAGTATTTGTCCTGTGTCTTGATGAAAGCAGGTTCAAGTTTGTGTCCCCGTGTGTGTGTGTGTGTTTATATAAGCCTTAGTGCTTGATGGACATTTGTTAGAGATAAGTTAATTTGTCCTTATCGTTAGTAAATAAGTTGTTATGGACGTTAAAAATATATTTAGGAAATTTGTTAGAGGTAAGTGGCATGAAAAAACTCATTTAGATACTTATCTTTTGATAAGCCATTTAGATACTTATCTGCTAGTGTGTGCATTAGATAAAAACAAATTTAAAGAACTTTTTCTTAATTAAAAACTGATATAAATATAACCTTTAATTGTATTTTTATTTTTTTCAATATGCATGGTTAGCAATCTAACGAAGTAGAAAATTAAAACAAATAATAATATCTATATATATATATATCCCCTCCTATAAAAATTGACAAAAGTGAATATCCTGAGAAGGATTTGCGGCATATATTTTGTGTAAATATAGCATTTAAGGTTATAATATTACCTTGAGAAATTTGAAATGAGAGTTTTTGGCACAATTATTAATATGTATAATTTCTTTCTGTTACTTAAATACGTGTATCGTTTATGTATTTGATTTCTAACTTAATTATATTGAAATGTATTTGTGATAATATATGAATAGTAACAACTTTTCAATTATAGACTTATTTCAGTTATTTGGTTTCTTTTTTCTTCTTCTTTTTTTTTTTTCAGTACCTAACCACGGAATGGTTCATGTATCACTTTGTTCTTTTTAAAACCAAAGTGCATGAATCAAGTTCTATTGGGTATAAAGTTGAAGATCCACATTAACAATTTGACACTTTTGTCAAATAGCACCAAAATTAAACTATATTTTGAATTTGCAATATAGCTCAATCCAAAATTGTTTCTTAAAAAGCTAATTATTTAATCACTTAAATTAAGATTTTTAACAAATAAAAGATCACTTAAAAGCACATTAGAAAGGGGACTTTTGGCTAAACTGATTAAAGGAAATTTGACAGAGAAAATCATTAGCAAGAACTAAAATAAAATAAGTATATGTAGACTCTAGATCGAGAATTTAGGTCAACTTCATCTATGTATATAATAATATTTTGGGAAATGGGTTAAAAATCCACATTTGACAAATTAATTGAGGGATGGGACTTCCAATATACGTAAAGTTGTAGGCTCCTCAATTGTTAATGTGATAAGAAAAAACCATATTATCCTAACAAATGCTAATTACATATAACAAATCCTTACTTGTATATTATGGATTCTTACTATTGTATATGACAGATCCTCACTTGCAAGACTAATTGCATATAAAAGATGCTCACTTGCATATAATGGATACCTACTTCCATATAAGTTTATTGTGTAATACGAATGCTAATTGCATTTAACGGATGCCCAATTGCATATAATGAATGCTTATTTGCATATGATGGATCCCTAGTTGCATATGGGCTTATTCACTACAAGAAAATATCAAGTTAGCGGCGGAACATTTCTAGCGGTTCAAACAAACCGCTACAAATTTATGTATTTCTAGCAGTTTTATACAAACCGCTAGAAATTAGCATCGTTTTGACCATAAAGACTTTGGGGCCCGCAATTTTCTAGCGGTTACATGCCAACCGCTAGAAAATCACAGCTAGAACTCTTCCCGGGTTTTGGCGTGAACTTGGAGCCAAAATTCTAGCATTTATTTTCTAGCGATTTGGGTGACCAAACCGCTAGAGAATGCAAAGAGTCGTCCAATTTTCTAGCGGTTCGGTAAACTACTAGTAAATCATACACTTTTCTAGCGGTTTTGTCGAAAACCGCTAGAAAATATTGAGGTGGTTTTAATAACCGTTAGCAGTTTCTAGTGGTTGTCGCAAAAACCGCTAGACATTTCTAGCGGTTTTAGCGACAATTGCTAGAAATTCATTGCAGTTTGGGTAAAACCGCTAGAAATTCGTTGCCTATATATATCCCCCCATGGTCATTTTTACTGTTTTGTTCGTTCGTAAAGTGAAGCTCTGCTGAATTCTCTCCACGAAACATATCCGAGTTCGGATTCAGTTGCAGATCCCTATTTTCAGGTAGAAATAGTAATTTATTTATAAATAATTTATATTATTTTTTTAATTTAATTTATTATATTTCTGTTTATAAATAATTTCTCTTTTTATTTTATTTATAAATAATTACTATTTGTTATTATTAGGATGAGTCGTCGGCCAGGGAAGGTACCAGTCGATCCTAAGAGGGTAGGACCCAGTGAGGATCGTCATGATGGTGGTCATGATGCTAGTGAGCCATTCCCCAGTATTCATGACTACGATCTCAGCGAGGAGGATCTCCTCAGCTTTATGGAGCAGGATGATATCGAGCAGACTAAGGAGGCTCATTTTACTGGGGATGAACAACCCCATGCTGATGCTGATGCTGCTGAGAAGGATGAGGAGGAGGAGCAGGTTCAGGGGAATGAGAATCCCCATGCTGAGCAGTATCTTGCTCCCAGACGTCAGGCTGGTTTTGAGGTGGAATTTGAAGGTAAGTATTTATTTAACTTTTTTAAATTTGACAACTATTTAATTTATATAGAAAATTTTTTAATTCATTGATATATAATTTATTTCTTAATTAAATTTTACAGATTCTGAGGGGAACAGGTCCTATAGGAGGTTGACAGCCAGAGAGTTGTCTATGATGACAAGTGGACAGGTGGTTGTGCCACTCAATGAGCTGAGCCAACTGACGAAGAAAGGTGGCCAGTTGTACAACAAGCACGTGCGCCTCCTAGGTCAGCAGTAGATGCTGTTCCGCATCTACATGCAGAACTGGAGGAAGATCACCTCAGAGAAGAAGCAGCAATGTTAGAAAATGATGAAGGTAATATAAAATTATTATTTATAATTTTTTAATTTAAATAAATGATTATATATTTTGTTTTCAAATTATTTAATTGTTTGATTGTAATTTTTTATTTATTTAATTTATTTGTTATTTATAATATTTTTAAAGTAGTTAAATGAATATATATTTTTTATTTAACTTACTTTATTGTTTAAAAATAATTTGTTATTGATTTCATTAATTTATTACTTATAATAATTTTAAATTAGTTGAGTAAAAATATATTTTCATTTAAATTACTTAATTGTTTAATTATGATTTGTTATTGATATAATTTATATTTTATTTATAATATTTTAAAATTAGTTAAATAAATATATATTTTTATTGAAATTGCTTAATTGTTTGTTTATAATTTGTTATTTACTTAATTTATTGTTTTAATCACGAAGTAAATTTATGCTGGGGGAGGAGTTGAGGGTCGACACAATCAAGAGGCTTGGGTGGCATGGAAGAACAGAAGGGCCGACCAGTGGAGGGAGAAGAAAGGTGACGGGACGAGGCCCCTGCAGGAGATACTGGCAGATGTACCTGGTGGAGTTCCGAAGCAAGACTGGTCCAATTACGTCTATTTTAGGATGTCGGCTGACCAGATGGTATGATAATATTGTATTAATTATAATTTCTTTATTTTTTGTCCAATTTGACTAACTTAATTTAATTTTTTTACATTTTGCTTCAGGCTCTTTCCGCGAGAAATGCTGGAAGCGTCAGGCATCAGACGATACGTCATAAGGCTGGACCCAGGAGCTTTGCGATCACCTATGACGAGATTGTGAGTACATTGAATAAATTTGTTAAATATATATATATGTATTTAATTTGTAACTAATTATTTCTTTCATTTCATTTACAGAGGGAAAAGACGCAGCAGGAGCAGGGATACATGCCCACTTATGGCGAGGTGTGGCCAATTTTGTATAGACCTCGAGACAGGCGTGCGTCGGATGAGATTGAGGAGATAGCGGTAAGTAATGAATTAAATATTAATATAATATAACAGTATAAATATCATTTCATACTAATTAGCCTCTTTATATTAATTTTGATAGGCACAGATGACTCAGGTCGATACTGAGCTGCGTGAGTCTCAAGGGTTTGCCTTGGATCCCACCGCCTCATTTTTAGTGGGTCATGGCCGGGTGCAGCACCCTGGCCGAGTTAGCGGCCTCGATCTTGGACCTACACTGACTAGGTTGCTCCGTTCAGGTGGCGCTGGCCCTTCATATACTGCGGGGAGCTTTCGGGCGAGCACGGGAGCGAAGCGGCTGGGTTCCTCATCCTCAGAGGAGTTACGAGAGGAGCTCAGATAAGAGTTGGAGGCTAGCATCGAGGCCAAGATCAAAGAACGTGATCGTCAGTTGCAGGAGCGTGATGCTCAGTTCCAGTTGCAGCTTGACCAGTTCAAGGCAGCTGCTACGGCTATGCGTGATGTGATGATCAGTATGGCTCCAAACATCCTGATTCCTGAGATCCCCTGCCACCAGTCCTGCCCCTGCCCCCTATTAGCCAGTCCATCCCCGGCACGTTCAGCAGCCTGCCCACCCCCAGCAGGAGGATCCAGCGGAGGACGATCACGATGATGCTGCTTCTGCCCCTCACCCCTGATTTCCCCTGTTTTCATTATATAAGATTTTATTTGAATTTTGATTTTATGATTTTATATTCTATTTAGATATTTATTTAAATTTTATGTTTATTTGTTTACTTTAATTATTTATTTCTATAATTTTATTTATGTCAAGTATTAATTAACATTAAAATATTTATTAATTTATTACTATATAAACATTAAAATTTATTAAACATGTTAAACATGTTAATTAATTAAAATATTTCTACAATTTATTTCTATAATTTAAATATTTAAATAATTATTTATTAATTTATTAATTAAATTTATTAATTATTTATTTGTATAATTAAAATATTTCTATAATTTATTAATTACTATATAAAACATGTTAAACATATATTCTTTTAACATTAAAATTTATTCTTGAAATATGTATTTTAACATTTAACAAATCATAGAATTTATTAATTTAATAAATATTTATAAATATTAATAATTTGTTAATAATTTTGTTTATATCAAGTATTAATTAATACATTATACTAAAAATGTTAATAATTTATTGCGGAGTATTTAAAATACTTTTGGAATATTTAATTTTTAAAAATATTATATTATTTCTAGCGGTTCAGGAAGTTCAAGCCAAATTCAAATTTCCCTCCTCGAGTTTCTAGCGGCTTATAACCGCTAGAAAATCAAGAAAATTTGTAGCGGTTCCAAACCACTATAAATTGTATAACCGTTGTCACATTCAAATTTCGTCATGGCGCGAATTTTCTAGCGGTTATGAACCACTACAAAAATTTCTATTCATTGAAACTGCTAGAAATTTCTAGCGGTTAAAAACCGCCACAAAAAATTGACCGTTACATAACTGTTGGCAGCCTCCTTTATAAGCTAAAACACTCCAACTAAAATTCATTTTAACTTCTCTTTGAGCTTCCTGTGTCATATGTTCACAAAATTTGAGCAACATTAATGATGGATCGGTCGTGGATCAACTTACACCAGTCGTGGATCAACTTACACCGGTCGTCTCCACAAAATTTGGTCTAAGCTATTTCTTAGATTTTGCTTTTGCCAATGCCGCTGTAAATGGTAAGATACAGTGTCCATGTCCTAAATGTAATTTCAAGAAGTGGCATCCCAGAGATATTGTTAAAGAACATTTGATCTTTAAGCCCTTCCCGCGTCAGCTATGGGGCATGCGCGTTCTGTTGACATTGATAAAAGAGTCTACAAAGAGTTTCCCAGTTGGTTTACACGTCGAATACGTAATGACAACAGCCCATACACAAATGAATTCAAAACTCTTTCCCTTGGTCCGTTAGACCATGCACAAAGGTTTACCGCGTATAATGTTAACGGCTTCAAGTTCTGTACGGTTGAACGTGATCAGGGATTGCTTACACTAAACTCTGGAGTTTGCGAGACATTCGGGACGAGATGTTATGCTAGCAGCAGTGATGGCGATATGCGCTTTGGAGGCGTCACTTACTATGGAAAGCTAATTGACATTATTGAGTTGAGTTACCAGCTTTTTACCGCGACACTGTTCAAGTGCTCTTGGGCAAATACGACAACTTCACGGGGACTCGCTACTGACCACTTGGGCATCACCTCAGTTAACTTCTCTAGACTTATTCATACGGGAGCATCTGAAGATGATGAGCCATATATCCTTGCTTCCGGGACACACCAAGTTTACTATGTCGAGGACGAGAAACATAAAGACTGGAATATGATCGTTCACCTCAAGCCACGGGATCTTTATGATACGGGTGATGGTGACATTATTTACGACAGCGAACCCTTCCAACCCCCGAATTTTGAAGACTTTTTTCCTCAAGGAAACGATAATTTGCCAATTATTAGGTATACATCTTTTCTTAAATTATTTAAATAATTAACTACTAATTACTAATTTCTTCTAAATACATTATAATTCTAACATAATTTTTTTAAATATGTCCTTTCAGGCTGGATGATGATGAAGAATAGTAACATCAAAAAATTTTATTATTAAAAAAAATTTTCCTTCCATAAATACATATGTATAAATTAAAATTGGTTTAGTTTTTTAAAAAATAAAAATTATAATTTGTAGCATTACATAACCGCTACAAATTTATTATTAAAAAAATTTTCCTCCCATAAATACATATGTATAAATTAAAATTGGTTTAGATTTTTAAAAAATAAAAAATAATAATTTGTAGCGGTTAGGTAACCGCTACAAATTTCACACCGCTACAAATACTAGCGGTTACTTTTACGCTAGAAAATCGACAAACAGCTACAAAATGCACCGAAACGCTACAAAAAAACCGTTACAAATGTGTTGCTGATCTCTATAAATATCATATCACCTCTACATTCATTTACCCCATCTCTTTTCTTTCCTCTCCTATTCTTCCTCATAATTCTCTCTTTTTTCTTACTCTCTCATATGGTGGTTTCTTTCTCTTCACTATATGGTAAGTGAATTTTATTTTATAAGTCCTTATATCTTTTATTTGTCTTTACTTATAATTTACTAACATATTTATTTCTCTTTTTCTTTCAGATTTTTCTTCTTTACACTTGTCATGCCCTCCTCAACTGATTCAAATACTTCTCAACATAACAGTTTAGGTTCAATATTACAAACTATCTCATCTTCAATTCAACTATCTTATTAAATCTTCAATTCAATTATCTTATTAAATTAAATTAATTTCTTTTGACACATTCATAATTTAATTACATATTGTTTATTACAAAATTCAAATATATAAAAAGTAATACATAACTAATTATACAAATTAACAAAAATTCTCCAATATAATCTATTTAATGGTTTTTAAATTTATAATATTATATTTTCTAATAATCAAAAACCACAAATTTTTTTTTGTGCCTGGAAAAACATTTCTAGCGGCTCAAAACCGCTAGAAATAAAAAATAGCGGGACAAATTTCGTGAAATTTAAATTTTGTGCCAAATTTCTAGCGGGTCAAACTGCTAGAATGTTTTGGTGCCAATTCAAAAATTTAATTTTGTAACATCCTAGTTTTTATATATCTAATATTTAAACAAATTTTTATAGAATAGGTAGAGGTTAAATATACATATATGTAATTAAAATAATTCTGATTTTATGTGTGTGTGTGTGTATGAGAAAATGAATAAAATAGCGATGTCAAGAAGTCCCACATTGATTAAATGATAGGAAGTAGATAAAATAGCAATGTTAAGAAGTCCCACATCGACTAATCTTTAGAGTGAAGGAGTTTGAGGAGCCTATATATAGGAGATAGTGAGTGGAGCTTGAAGTGAGTAAATAATTTTCGCACATATCTGAGGTAGTCTTAGAAAAGTGCTAGTTTTGAGTTTATTAACCGTTGGATCGAACTGAAATTTGGTCAGCCCATTTGGGACATCCAAATCGTTAATTTCAACGGTTGGATCATCATTTTGATCTCCGAGTTACAAGTTATTAGGTACATTTTTAACTTATATCTTTTGGATTTAGCATATAGAGTCCTGAATAGTAAATTAGTATTTTAAAGTTCATTCACCGTTAGATTGAGCTATAATTTAGAGGATAATATCATGATAGATAGGAAATTAAATTCAATGGTTAGATTAAGGGATTAACTTTTGTAGTGAGAATAACCTGGTTTGTATAAGTCTATTTGTCTAAGTCCTTTGAAGATGGAATATAAGTTATAAATTTATAGTTTGTCTATTTGCATTATGAATTTGATGATTCTAATAATATAATCTAATAATTAAATGATATTTAAGTAAGGAAAATTTAGGAATCGAGTCTAAATCATATATATATGTTCTCATTCCAAACCTTAGAGAAATGTCTTTTAGGCTAGAGTTCTGAGTAAAATTAAAGCTTTTAGAGGAGGAGTAAGAGGCTAGAATTTTGTGAGTAGCCTACTCTAATACTATAGAGATAATATTTTAATTTTGTTTGTAGATCTAAACTTTATTGTGGCATTTTCGAGGTTGGACTCTGGTTGTAGTTGACTGTTAGCTAGGAGACCAGGTAACTAAATTTCTATCTGTTGCATGCTCTAGTATGAAGTTGGTGAGCGGCTTTATAACTGATTCTATAAAAGTATATTATGTTTTGTATGAACTGTCTTGTGGGATGCTATTTTTAAAAGGATTGACATAGTTTGTATTGCAAGAAATTGGTGATTATGATTATGATGTGCTATTATGAAATTCTATTGATTATGCATATAAATGTGTCATTTTGAACCCTGTGCATCTATTTTGGGTGGGGAAAGGAGGTAATTGGAGCTATTGAGATTCATATACTTGCCACGTGGTATCGGCCTCCATACGGAGCTCTATGGTTGGCCACTATTATTGTCCCACTAGTTCTTCGAGGGACTGCGACACCCCACTAGTTCTTCCAGGGGGGACCCATGGTCCACCGAGTGCTCTGTGGTCTTTGGCCGGTCCACATCATTCGTGTGGTGAGCTTGTCAGAGTTGCCAGTCAAATGGAAAGAACTTAGCCCATGGGTCCAGTCGGCGGAAATAAGGAGGATATAAGGATGGATTTGGGTTCAGGAATTGCATATGACATGGAATATTCATTGATATTTATATCTTTTAAATAAATGACAAGTGCGTTATCTCTTTTGAAATGTATAAATTGCATGAGAGTGGTGGAAATATTTGTCTTATATGATTATTGTGAGTTTAAATGTTAAATAAATGTTTATCAATTATTATTAACTCTGTGTATCCCACCTGACACCTCACTAGCCCATGCTAGGGTGTGTGATAGGTAGGGATTTAATTACTGAGACGTTGTCTCATCCCTATTGTTTAACATTTTTCAGGTGAAAGCTTTAAAGGAGGGACGTCAGGGAAGGCTCAGGAGGAGTAAAGCTACATTAGCAACTTGTCGCGTCTCCTCGGTTTATGAGCCATGTTGTATCCTGTATATTGCCACCTTAGGATAAATTGTTTTTAATTGATTCATGCATTATTATTTCTTATGTCCTTTGAGTGTACTATTGTGGTATGTGTGCTGATAGGTGGCCAGAGGCCTAAGATGGCATATTCGCATGTGATTTGTTTATGAATTTATTATAAAATATGAATTAAGATTTAATTCTTAACATTTGACTTATGAGCTATATTATATGTTGTATTATAACTATATTAGATAAGATTAATCCTTTCTCATATAGTGTGTATTTGAATGAGTTAAGAAAAATTCTTTTATCCGTGATAGGATGTATGATTGGGTGCTGCTCTTTTCTATCACGGATAACAATATTATATGATTAGTTAGTGTAGATGATTGTGATATAATTTGAGTTTGTATTTAGCATAGTTTGGTTATAAAATGTTATTTCTTAAAGTTACTATGAAAAAGTTAAGTTTATCTGTTTATTTAGGGAGGTTGTTTCAAATTTCCTGACAAAATTTGATTTGGTTTAGAACTTTCTAGTAGTTATATAACTGCTACAAATTTTTTTTGCTTTTTCCAGCGGTTTCTATCCGCTAGAAATTTTGTCTCCTACTACTAGATTTTTCTAGCGGTTAATTAACCGCTAGAAAGTTTCTGGCGTTTTGATCATACTATGTAGCGGTTGCCATAACCGCTAGAAATTTTTTCTTGCACTTGATTTTCTAGCGGTTTTTGTAATCGCTAGAAATGTCTTATTTTAACCGCTACAAAATACATATTTTTTGTAGTGATTGTGTAGTACGGATGCTAATTGCATATAACAAATACTTATTTGTATATGACGAATGCTCACTTGCATATGATGGATCCCTACTTCTATAAGGGTTTACTGTGTAGTATAGATGCTCATTTTCATATGATAGATATTCACTTGCGCATGATGGATACTCACCTGCATATGGGTTTATTGTGAAATACAGATACTCATTTGCATATGATAGATGCTTATATGTGTATAACAGATACTCACTTGCATGTGACGGATTTCTACTTGCATATGGGTCCTTAATACATATTAGTGCTTAATATGAATCCTAATTGTATATAACGGATGTCTACTTGCATATGGATGCTTATGTTATTGTGAAATATGAATACTAATTAGTAATTATATATGCAAGTGAGCATCTATCATATACAAGTGAGAATCTGTCATATGCAATTAACATTCGTATTAAGTAATAACATCCAACAAGGATCCATATGTAAGTAAGGATCTGTCATATGCAAGTAAGTATAAACTATATGCAAATAGTAATTTGTTATATGCAATTAACATTCATAATATGCAATAAATCTATATACAAGTAGGCATCTATTATATGCAAGCGAGCATCCATGATATACAATGAGTCATACAAAAATGAGCATTCACAATATGCAATTGGTCATATGGAAGTAATGATCTATAATATGCAAATGAGAATTTGTAATATGCAATTAGTATTTGTCATGGTAATATGGTCTTTTTCTTATCACACTTACTGATAGTTGAGGGGGCCCATACTTTTACATTTATTGCTAGTCCCATTTCTCAATTAATTTGTCAAATATGGATTTTAAACCAATTTCCCCTAATATTTTCCCCTTTTACTTCTCTTTGCTTTGTTTATGTTTTCACACTTTTGCATGTGTCTTTTTGACCTGAATATAGTTTCTGTTGTAAACTAAATAGAAGCAACAACACACAGAGTGGGATACACATCAAAGTCCAAATAAAAAAAAAGAAATGTAATAAGACAAAAAGAAACTAGCAATAATGAAAAGTAATGCTAAGTTAACTAATTCTATTATATATATATATATACTTTTTACATGTGTTGGCTAGACTAATTAAGATAAAATTAAGGCCATACAATTTTTGTGCAATCAATTAAAAGAAGTCATTCAACTTCCAAGATTTAAGAGCACCCACCTTTGACATTTAGCAATTATGTTTAGCATGTTATCCCCTATCATGCACGCAGGAAGTATCATATAATTTGTGAACTCATGCATCCAAGTGAGTAAAAAAAAATCAGTACGATATTTTGTTTATAGAAATACTAAGAAATATAGATGGAATGTACAATACACCTCTACATTTGCTAGTAATCAATCATTGTTCATCATCAAGCATATATTGAACAAAATGAAGGACGCTTGCTATGCACAAACATTAATACAGAATCAAAGTTAACAATACATAGGATCAAAAATTGCACTTTCTCTCATATATATATCTAAGTCTAATTTATCGAGCACTAATTGTAGTATCTGAAATAGTGTTTACTGAAGGATCTCC
>NW_021634593.1:0-61460 GCF_004799145.2 Neltuma alba
ACTAAAAGCATGCAATGCGATGAATGCAAGTGTATGGGTAAGTATGTAAGTGTATGGGTGAGTATGCAAGTGTATGGGTGAGTATGAGTATGTATGCACAGAAAAAGAAGCAAAAAGTGTAAGTTTCAAAATTTCCAGAAGAGTTTGCCGTGGCGAAATCAGAGGTTGGCCGCGGCGAAGGTTGACAGAGGCGACCAGATATCTGATTGCAGGGAGTTGGTCGTGGTGAAAGTAGAGGTGTGCCGCGGTGAAGGTATCCCGAGAGGAATCCTTCGGTTTTTCAGACAATTGGCCACGGCGAAGGAGCAAGTTGGCCGCGGCGAAGTGTCATGGAATGCTTATCAGATACTGGACTCTACTGATTGCAACGTGAGAGATGCTGAAAATCAAGAAAATCAGTATATTTGTTTGTATTTCCAAAAATTTTGATGCTATGCAAGATGAAAACCTATACTATGAACAAATATGCAACTAAACTACCTAAGATGCTATCCAAAAAGATCAAAACTTCAATTAACAACCAATTAGCACAAGCTAACCTAGAGACCCAATTTCTTGGCTCCCGGCAACGGCGCCACTTGACGAGAGCCTTTTTGTCATTCGCTTTGGGGTTCTCAATCAAAAATAAATCCAAGCTATGCAGTGTAGTGCAAACTCGGGTCCTTTCACGCTTGGGAGCCTTAATTAATTACCTAAGTTAGACTAAATGCTATGCAATGTAATGAAAAGGGGTTTTTGGGTTTTTAACATTAAATGAATGGTGCCTAAACTGAATGCAATGAAAACAAACCTAAGATACTATGTTTTTAGTGTTTAAGATAATAATGATGTAATGGAAATGATTGATAGGAAATCTCTTGAAAATGGTTTTGATGGCAATCATAGTTCACTTAAATATTGGGAGTTTCAAAATCCATTAGGCTTTCTTAATAAGAACCTCAATAACTCATTGAGTCCAAAGCTTACATTAATGAACTCATTAATGAAAACTTTGTTTAACTTCCCTAATGTGTAATTTTGGAATGATCATGCAATTGGCTCAATGTAACACACAATCAACTCAGTACCGAAACATAACCATGCAAGATAGGAGAGAATCATGAGAGTTACAATAAGCATATATGCAACTACATATATTTAAGCACAAAATTCAACATCAATCAATCCAAATTACAAATGTTAATCATTAACCAATGATTACAGAATTAACCAAAGTGTCTAACTAAGACTTTACAACTCCTATACCTAGGAAATTATAAACACATAGCTAGAAACTAAAGATTAAAACTAAAACTCCCCTTTAAAGCTTAAAAACTCATGCTACTCCACCATCTTCATGAGTTGGAAAAGCTCAGCTCATCATAGCCTTGGAATCAGCTCCAATCAGAGGTAAAACTTCAGCCATAACAGTTAGGAGATGAAGGAAATGAAAGTGGATGAAGAAGTGCAGGAAAATAGAAGATGAAGGAGATGGAGATGGAGGATTAGGGTTCTGTGGGAAAGATAAGAAGAGATGATGATAGAAAACGTAAGTGGTGGCTACCTCTTTATGTCTGACCTCACCCATACCAAAAATAGGGTTTCTAACTTGAAAATGACGTGTATGGGTCGGTTCCTAGAGGTGGGTAGGTTAGATTTTCCCGAAATGGTCGGGTCTGAAATGTGCTTATACGAGGGGTTCGCCGCGGCGAACCATGGTAGAGAGCTTTCCTATTTGATGGGCGACGTTCGCCGCGGCGAAGGAAGAAGTGTGTCGCGGCGAACTATGGCAGAGGCTCCTCTTTGCATCTTTGTGCCTTAAGTCTTCAATCTTGGCCCCGATCTCAAGTGTCCTACAATAAAAAGCAACAATTTGAAGTATCAATTGTCCTAGAAATCAATTGAATACAATTAATAACCAATTATGACAATTTTACCCTAAAAAAGACACTAAGTCAAAGTAAGGACTCTTAATCTAAATTAAGCACAATTATCATAAAAAGGAACCAAAATCTATGATAAATACCCTTAAAATGATATGAAATAACATAGAACAATTGGGTTCAATCAGCTAGATACAGGCCAAGGGTTAAGTTAGAAACCTCAAAGAAGGATTGTATGAAGTTAAGTCCCAGCAAGGACTAAACTATAAATTCAGAAAGTTATGAACAACAGGGGTAAAAATGGAAGAGTATACAAAGAACTCCAAGAAAATCCTAGAAAATGGAAAATAATATTCTAAGGCTCTTCTGTGAAGAGAAAAGACGAAAATACCCCTGAGGCAGCTTAAATGGCCGGTTAAAAAGTATATCATTTGAGGTAATTATTTAAAATAGCAAGAGACCTAAAAAATGTATACAAAAATGAGATTAAATGGTGAAAGATTGTACTAATTTATAAAATTAGTCCCGTAACCAAAAGGCCAGTGGAATGGCTTTAATAAATTAAAGAGCCGATTTTGCTGATAAAAGGGTATTTTAGTAAGTGAATTTTATGCAAGGTTTAAAGGAAGTGTTATGGCCTAAGAAAATTCATAGATACTCTCTAGAATTAAAAGAAATTTATGGAGTAGACAGAAGAATTTTCTGAACTCTAGAAGGCCATAAAGAAAGCCGGAGAAACGTGGGCCAAGTAAATTCAGAGGAAACTTATGGAACAAGTTTGATCCAACGGCTAGGATCTAATCTCCCATCTCCTCCACCACTTTTGTGACACTTGGCATCTTCTAGAAGGTTGAGATAAGCATGATGCAAGAGGATGATGCAATGGTGATGTAAAAGTCAACTTGAAGTTCCAAAATTGCCCTTACCCTTTCTATTAGCCACCAAGGGTATTTTGGTCCAATCAAGCCAAATTTTTGGCTATAAATAAGCACTCCCTCCCCTTTATTTTTGGCCAAGCAAGGAACCATAGGGGAAACTCTACCGCTCTTGCATCTAGAGAGAGAAAGAGCCATTTCTACTGAGAGAAAGTCCACCTAAGTTCAAGCTTCAAGATCAAGGTATATAGTGGTTATAGCATCTGATTTGATGCCTATTTCGAATTAGTTACTGTTCATATCTGATTCTGAAATTTTTCATGATTAAAGTAAACTTTGTGAGCTTTAAATCCATGGGTAGAACACTTTATTTGGATATGTGTACGATTTATGGTGATTTTTCAAAGTTAGGGTTTGAAATCTGGAAACAGTGTTGAACTTTTGGAAGAGTGTCGATTTCCATATGATTCCGGTACTGTTTGGCATAGAATTGGTTCCTGAAACTATTTTTCCTTTAAATTTAACTTAAGGATATTTCATTTAGACTTGGAACCACTCAATTTGGATTTTTCTAGAATTAATTATGAATTTTCAAAGTTGAACAAAAATCTCTGGAGCTTCTGCGTGAACAATACCCGCGAACCAGAATTTCCAGATTTGGTATTCTTGAATCTAAAGCCATCTAAATGGTCCTAATTGACAAGAAATAGATCTTAAGGATGGAAATTGATAAGGTTTATGTTAACGAAGTTAGAAAGAAAACCCTAAGAGCAAGAGAAAGGGTTGAGGTTCAAGAAAGCTAGTCTTGAACTTTATGTAATCTAGTGGTTCTAATAAATTGTATGTTCATTATGGCTATGTTTAGGACCTTTGGAACATCCAAGAGGATGTTTGGTGATGTTAACTGAATGCCCACATGGTTGGAAAGTTAAGGGAGTTAAAGGAAAAGTAAGAGGAAAGCTTGAGGTGCAAGGTAATGAACTTACCTATTATCATTACTTGATGTTGTATGCTTGTGTGTTGCCGTGTACATGTTATTGAATGTTATTGTGATATGTTTTAGCTGTTGCAATTGCTATTCATGATGAGTAGATTATGTCTCCATGGCCATGCATCAAGAAGTTAGCTTTGAGCATGCTAATATGTCACTAATTAACAAGAGAATAAACAAGTTACGTGTAGTGCATTAGCATCCATCTAGCATGATTAATATGGTATTGTTTGCTACTGAGATTCTCCCAAATCTCACCCCTCTCCCTAACCAACCATTTAGGTCAATCATCAATGGGCAATAATGGCATGAGAAGCAAGGAGAAGAAAGTGGAGAATTATTGATGTCAATGAATGATATTATTATTCATTATGTAATTCTCTTGTTATGTAATTTATGTTATGGATGCCTATGATGCCATGTAATTAATTATAATACTTATGGCATGTATAGAAATGTATGAGCATGAATGGGAAAGAGTAAGCCCTTGTTATGTATGCTAAAGAAATAAAAAGAATTAAAGTAAAGAGATGTTAAAAAATAAAACATAGGTTATGGAGCAGTGAGTTTGTAGCTCTAGTTTGACCTATCAAACGAATGATTTAAGTCATAAGATTTGGCAGAATTATAATACACATCCCAAGGATGTGTACACAAGGAGATACAAATTTCCAAAGTTGAAGCACAAAATCTGGAAGTTCCAGATTTTATGAAATGAACAGTAACAGTTATTGATTAAACTGTATGAATTGGGCAAGGATAAGTCCAATTGGATATTTTTCCCTTAAAGAGCATCAAAATAGCTTTCTGTAGAATTTTAGATCACCCCAATATGATTTTTTTGGAATTATTTATGAATTTTTGAAATTGGCCTTGTAATCTGAAAGTTAAACAGTAAATAGTAACCCGAGTAATTATGTTGAAATTTTAAATCCACGGGCTTGTGTCATGATCTGCTTGAACCATAATGCTTACGAATGCGTACTCTGAGGGGTAAAAGGCATGACGTTTTAGTTCTGGTCATGATGAGCACGAATTTGGGCCTTGTTGGATGCTAACTAAATGGTAAAAACTGATTAGGAAGCAATGGAATTGGTTAGGGTACTTTAAAAATCATTTGGTTACATAATACCCGATTTCTTGCCCCCTAAGGGCTTCAAAAATTCCATCTATTTTCATGATAAATCCCTATTTATTCCAAAAGTGTGATCTGGAAGTTTTGGGAATTTTTCAAGACCTCTAGGTATTTATTTAACATTTTCTTCGAAATTGGGGCTTTACCGATAGGAATTCGGAAGTAAATTTCCCATAAATTATTTCTTGCATTTTCAATGCTTGGAAACAATTTTATAAATTTATATATATTCCTAGGGAGTGTATCTATATTTTTGCTTGAATTTTTGGAGTCCTTAGGTAATTAAAATAATTATATTGCTTTAATTTCCACTATTTTTCTTAAAAATAACTATTTTTGGGAAATTTCAAATAATTTATTTTGGGCTATTTTCACTCCCAAAATATCATATATGAATCAAAAACCCCTAATTTACCCTTTTTCTATTTTTAGGGAATTTTTGAAAATTTTTCATAAATTTCCCATTTTGAACCCTTAAGGACCCGACATTGTCAGTCCAGCTCCCTTCCGGGTTTCTTAATATTGTCAATGTACCTTCTATTAACTCTTAACTTAATCTTCTCATGGTATACTTATAAAGAAAGGAATATCCCATCCCTTTCTCTCCAGTGATGTAATTAATTAAATAATATTTAATCAGAGTCAATTTTGTCGAATTTTTTTCTACTGGCTCATAACTTCGTCGATCTGTCTCTGGGTTTCATTCTTTCCCTTTCATCACAGGGAATTCCTCTAATTTTTCTTAAGTCAAAAGTCAAACCTTAGACGGCTGTTTTGACTTTCCCTGGATAAGGTATAAATAAGCTTTAAATTTAATTAAAGCTAACCTTGTTACTTTCTAGGGATGGAATTAATTTTAAAATTTGTGATAATTCCTTAGCTACTTTTACCCAGATTTTCCTGATTATTTGGAGCCGTCTCATAGCTTAAATAATTCAATTTAAGTTACTATCTCAAATTGTCCAAAACCCTAGAATGACTTCAGGGCATTTTCATCATTTCCAGCCTTACATTGGCTCTGGGATGCTATTCCCATTTTCCTAGAATTTTTATAAGTCATTTGGGCCCTTTTTGCTAACTTTGAGCATTAGCTGACCAAAACTTTTATTATTTACAATTAGGTCCCTACTTGGCATAGGAATCTTTTCTTTGTAATTTGATCCCTCCTTAAGCCTTCGGAACCATCTCTTGCAAGTTTCTGGCATAACCTATGGCCCTTAGTCTTTTCCAGTTCCACATTCTTTAGTCCCCAAGCACTATTGTTTTACACATTTGCCCTTGGAAAAATCTCTTTTTCCTTCCGAGGGATCTCCGAGACTTTCGTTGCATTGGACTTAATAATCATCATTTCCTTGTGCTATTACTTGTATCTATGAGCCAAAATTTGGGATGGTACAATAATCGCTGGTCGAGCTTCTCTTTAGATACCATGTTAGCGGAAGATGATTGATTCGAAACCTATTCTTGACCTTGGAGGTTAAATCAAAATTTCATCCAAGGATTGCACTATAGGGTGCAACCCTGGGTCATTTCATTTTATTGGAGCTTATGAAAAGGACCTAAGCTAACTTGAATGCCATGCAATGCAAACTAAACATAAAAAAGAGGGTTTTTGTTTTTGAAAACATTAAGAGAATTGAACTGATTTATAAAAAATATTTTTGGATTTTAGGGATTTAGGAAATGGAATGATGATAATCAGATGACCAAACAATGATAAAGATCCTCTTGAAGGTGTGCTCAGGCTGTCATAGTTCAAAATCAATTGATATGGGATCAAAAATCACTAAGTTTCAATTGGTATACCTCAAAGTACTCTTTAAGTCCAGAATCTTAAGTAATGGGACTCTATTACTCAAGATTCTGTTAAGTGCCCTTAGTGTGTGTAGAAAGATTTGATTAATGCAACAGGTCAAATGTAATCAAAACCAACTCAATATCAAAATACAACCGTGTAAGAGTAAAGAGAATCAAAAGATCACAACTAACATACATGATACTTCATATATTTAAGCGGATAATTACTAAAAGGTCTCAATAACAACCTAAGCAGCCTGTAATGACAAGTCCTACAGTGAGAATAACAACCTCTAGGACTTGTTTTTCAATTGTTTTCCTTACTTGGGACCTCATTGTAATTCTCCCTATTTATTAAGCTCAAAAGTTCAACAATAATCAATCCACTACACAAATAGAAATCTAGAACTGATTACAACTATAATCAGATAGTTCAACTACAAATTACAAACTCTAAACCTAGAAATTCATAAACTCGTAACTGAACTAGGATTAAACTACTCCCCTTCTTAGCTCATTGAACTCCAGCCATTGCTACACCTTCAAGAGGAAGAGAAACGCTTAGCCATGCATAGAAATCTAAAGCATCTCATGTCACACCTTAAGTTTATACCAATTAACTTGCCTTGCAGAAGCATTTGGTATCACTTTTAAAGACTACAAGTTGTGAAAAATCAAGTTTGAAAATTTTCTTTTGCGGATTACTATTCATTGTAACCCTAAAATGTGGCAAATTTTGAAAATTCATAACTAATTGTAGAAAAATCGAAATCGAGTGATTCCAAGTTCTATGGAAAGCTCTTTGGATAAACTTTTGAGGAAAATAGTTTCTGGACTGATTGCCTTGAAATTTGAGCCTAGTTTTCTTTGAAAAATTTACTGTTCATTTGGTCATTTTTGGAATTTTACTTTATCTTTGCCTAACTTTGGAAAGCCATAACTTTCTGCTCGGTTATCGGAATCAGGCAACTACCTCTCATTTTAAAGTGAAAAATCAGATCTCTTTGCTCCCCAAATTTCGTAACCTAACTCACTCGTTTACTCAAATGGTCATTGGTCAAGCTTTGGTCCATTTTAGTTGACTTTTTACCCCCTGAAAGAGTAATTTAACTTAATTGACCATTTACCATCATAACATACTCTCATTAGCTATACTAGCTATTTCTAACATGCTTGGACTATCCTAATTATGCTTGTGTACTTCTAACCTTAATCATACTATTGGAAACTTAAAGCATGCTTATTATTACGTTCTTCTAAAATAGAAAGGTTCAAAGCTATATAAAGTCAATTGGTAAACTTCAAAGTACTCTTTAAGTCCAGAATCTTAAGTAATAGGACTCCATTACTCAAGATTCTATTAAGTGCCCTTAGTGTGTGTAGAAAGATTTGATTAATACAACAGGTCAAATGTAATCAAAACCAACTCAATATCAAAACACAACCATGTAAGACAATCAAAAGATCACAATTAACATACATGATACTTCATATATTTAAGCTCAAAAGTTCAACAATAATCAATCTACTACACAAATAGAAATCCAGAACTGATTACAACTATAATCAGATAGTTCAACTACAAATTACAAACTCTAAACCTAGAAATTCATAAACTCATAGCTGAACTAGGATTAAACTACTCCCCTTCTTAGCTCATTGAACTCTAGCCATTGCTACACCTTCAAGAGGAAGAGAAACGCCTAGCCACACATAGAAATCTGAAGCATCTCAACTAGGAATGAATCTGAGCTCCCCATGGTGGAGGTTTTCAGTAGAAAATAGAGGAAAATTAGGGTTAGATGAGAGAGGGATGAGAGAGAACAAAATAGAGGCTGTGTGTGTAGTGTATGATGTCACTCCCCCAAAAATTGGGTTTCTAAATCGGTAATAAAGTGTACTGGGTCGGTTTGTGTGAGTGGATAGGTAAAATTTTTGAAAATAGTTCGGGTCTGGGTTGCTAATTCGAAGAGTTTTGTCGCAGCGAAACATTCCTAAGAGGTCTTCAGGTAGAAAATCCTGGCTTTGCCGCGGCAAAACCTGGCAGAGGTGTTATTGCATAATGTGTGTTGTACTTGCATAGTCTTCACTCTTGGCTCTACTTCATGAGTGTCCTGAAATGAAAAGTAATGGTATGAGGTATTAATCATCTCAAAAATCAACTAAATGCAATTAATGAATAAATATGATAATTTTACCCTCAAATACCACTAACTCAAAACAAGGGCTCTTACACTCAAATAAGCACAACTATCATCAAAATAAACCACAGAGCGTAACAAAAACCTAGAAAATGCCATCAAATAATATAAACAATTTGAGCTTAATCAATGATCTAGTGCTTCTTTGGGAACTAGGGACAAAGAACTATTTAATGCCAATCCCTTTAGGGGCCCGTCTGACTCTGTCGGGATGGTCAGCCTTTCCAATGGCAGTGGCCAAGATATCCATTCGTGCATGAGGAACAAATGTACCTTAGGATAATTGCTCCTTAAGCATATCCTGTAACATTAAAGCAATAAATCCAATTTAAGATAATTGAAGAAAAGCAATTAATGAAGCATAATGCATAAATATTACTTACAATCCTCTTAGCAACAACAACAGACTCTGGAGTAATATATTGACCCCTTTTAACCTCACCGCCTTCCATTTTTCTTGGCGAGAAGGACGCTCAATGGGTGTAATATAGCCAGTAGGATATGAAGTAGTAGTTATCTGTGTATTTTTTTTCCACTCCTCCATCATACTTCTTTCCAACCCACTGTACCCTATGTAACATCCTGAGTTTTTATCGGGTTTTAATAACCTCTTTTGGTTGATTTTGAGGATAGATTAGTGATTTAAATGTTGATCTTGGTGTTTGGGTTGGAATTGAGGTTTGTTGGAGGAATAGGTGAACGTACCCCTCTCAGGGTATGTTCGCCGTGGCAAAGTTTTACTTCGCCGCGGCGAACCGGGAGTTCCAAGGGGGATGGTCTTTCGGGTAGGTTTGGCCGTGGTGAAGTTGTTCAGGTGAGCGAGGCTTCCCTTTAGGAAGGTTTCGCCGCGACGAAGGTAAGGGCATGCCGCGGTGAAGGTTTTCTAGGCGAGCGAGAGCTTCCTCTCGGGAAGCTTTCGCCGCGGCGAAGTCGGGTTTTCAGGCGAGTAATCCTTCTCGGGATTAGTTCGCTGCGGCGAAGATATGGGTTCGCCGTGGTGAAAGGTGTCGAATCTATATAGACGCTGGAGGGTTCAGTTGTGCGAAAAATAGAAAATCTGAAGGAGGAGAGAGGAGCTCTGCTAGGGTTTTGGTGTTGAGGCTTGGGAAAGACATTTCTAAGGATCCATTACCTCAAGTAAGTGATTTTAACCTCTAATCTACTTTCTTTCTTGGAATTTCTGAGGATTTTTGGTGGAAACCTAGAGTTTTCTAGGTTGTGATGGAATTGAGATTTTTGACCGATTGTTTTGAGTTTAATTGATTGCTTTGGGTTAATCTAAGTATTTAATCGGTGTAGTTTTCTTGGATTTGAAGAACATTGAGTTTTTGAAGCTAGGGTTTATGGAAATAGGAGGTTTGTGATTGAGGATGATAATGTAGAGGTTGATTTTGAGTTTTGTGAATTGGGTTATGTTAAGGAGGGTTAAATTGGATGTTTAATTGGTTTAGATTGTTGTTAAGACTTCAATTGTTCAAATGGGATGTTTGGAGGTTGAATTCCTATAATGGGTCCTTGAGGTTTGAACTCTAATTGATGCTTGAAAAGGGGACTTGATGTTTTAATAGACTTTTATGACTTTGGGGTGTTGTTTTGATGGGTATACCCTTTGAGTTGGGTAGAGTTTTGATTGGAGCTAGGAATTTTGTGTCCCCAAATGTTGTTTTGGCCACATTATTAGTTTGAAAGCTAATACATGATGGTTGTGTGTTTGTGTGCTTGTGTAGATCGATTGTGAGTCTTGTTGGTGCACGAGGCCACATTGTTGGTTTGTTATTCCTTGCTCAGGCGAGAGGTAACCACTTTCCAATCCTTAGTACTTGCTTCTGTGGTATTGTGAGTAGATTTATGTTTTGTGCTCTGAGTAACAATTATATTCAAATTGTATGTTGTATATATAAAAAGGAAAACCATCTTGTGGGGTTTCGATTTATGATGAATGAATCTTGAAATTGTGAAGGATATGCCACTAAATGAAGTTACTTATGAAATGTTCAATTACTATTTGATTATGGTTTGAGCATGATGCATGAATTGGGAATTGGTGAGAGTTTTTGATAGTTACTACTACGTGGTAAGGCCTCCATTAATGCATGATGGTTGGCTCAGTACGTCCCCCATAGTGAGGGATAGGCCTTTTGGCTCCCTACGTCCCCCATAGTGAGGGATAGGCCTTTTATGGCTCCTTACGTCCCCCATAGTGAGGGATAGGCTGGGTTCGACTCTTGAAAATCCCCCAAAGTAAGGGATATGGTTGATGGGATTGCATCATTGCACTTGCATGATTTATTGTGGCTATCATTTATGATATGACTTGTGAACTGCCCCATTTGACACCTCACGAGCACCTATTTAGTAGTACCTTGAATTGGAAAGATTGGTTACTGGGACGTTTGTCTTACCCCGTGGTTTACAATGTTTTCAAGTGAAGTTTCTAGGCGTGCGCCTTCGGGAAGAGACGCAGAGGCTTAAGCTTGGTTAGCTTTAGGCCTCTAGCCTTGTTTATGTATGGCTAGTTGTATATTGCCACAGTTAGGGTCCTTTGAAATATTTTGATTGCTCGGCTTTATTGTAAACCGGAGGAAGTGTATCTTCTCACTTTTAATTGGCCAGAGGCCCTTTCTATTGTTTGTGGAACTTTGATTTACGTTGTGGGAAACCATTTATATGGGCTGATTTTGATATCTTGTGTTACCCGGGTTGGAGGCTCGGAGGCCCAGTGGTTGTGAATGATTGATGTTAGTTGCATGCAACTGAGTTTGGGTTTGACCTGAGTTTGAAAGTCAATTTCTGAAATTATGTAAATTTCTTTCTACTATGGTAGTTCATTTTAACAGCTTTCCTTTTCTACCATAGTAGTGGTTCTATGACGAGTTATAATGTTTTTGAGGTTAAGGGTCTTACACCCTACACGAGACATGGTATATGGATACACATTCTGCTCAAATATTTGCTTGTTCTTCTTACTTAGTGCCTATAATAATGAAACAAATTCAATAAAGTTAGTGTAGTTAAATAAAATATAAATTGATTAAAAACTAAGTTTGATGAAACCAAACCTGAAATGCAGGGTCTTCACGTTGCTTCACAAACCTCTCCCATGCCTCGTCACGAACAAAAAAGTATCAATCATTAGGATACTCACCCTTTCTTTTTTCACGAAGATACTCTCTTGTAAGCATGGATTTAAAATCCCTCCACTATTTATCGAGTTGCTTAAATAGACGGTCTCTCATTTCTTCAGTTGCGAGAATATCAAATGTTAGCTACAATACAATACAATACAATAGAGTTATAAGTAAATAAACAATTGTAATTGAAAAAAATAGAGAAAAGAATTCATAATGTACCAAAATATCCTCCCAAATGGTTTGCTTCAAATATTTGTCTACCATCCTCTAATTAGGAATGTCAATCCCAATCTTACTACGTGCGAGATAACCCACATAACTAGTAAATTGAGTCCCTTCAGGACCTACAGCTTTCAAATCATCATCAAACTCTATTGTAATCCTCATAGGCTGTGTGGTCTCATCATGTAAAGCCAAATGCCTCATACGGGTTGGCCCTCTACCCTTCCTCTTGGTAGTAAAGGAGCTGTCATCGCCAGAATCCTGTTGACCAAATCCGTCCATTTCCTGTTCAAAGAACAACCAATAAATGTAAGAATAAAAAACATCAAGTAAAGTTAACATAAAACATCAATTATATTTAACAAAAAATATCACATTATGAATAAATGATAAATATGAAATGAATTTAATAAGAAACATCAAACAATTTATTTATGCCTTACAATGATTATGCTTCCAAATTCCTTCACAATGATTATCTCTAACAGCACAGTCATCATCTACCAAATCTAATTCAATTGTTTTAGGTCGAGTAACTGTGAAAAGTGGGGTTTCATCAAGATTAAACTCTGAGTCACGATCATTTCCACTAACTCCTGGCCTCTTACCTTGGAGAATTATAGACAATTTCTTCTTTGCTAGATAATCGGATTGGACTGTCGCCTTCCAGATCGTCAAGAAAGTGATTGCACCAGAAAAATACAGTATAGGATGCAACCAGTCATTCTTCTCGAGGAGCTTGTTATTGAAAATCCTAGTCTAGGTTGGTTATCAAAAGCATTGCAAATTTGGGTAAAAAAAAGGGGGTTTTGATTCATAAAACAATGGTGCAAAAAGGATAAAATGTAAAAAAGTAAATCTTTTTGTCTTTTAAATGAATGAAGGAATGATTTGGATTAAGTATGAAGTAATATGAAGTAGACTCTTGATGATAAAGGCTTAGCTATCATGGCTCTTAAATTGATTTGGGAGTTTAAAAATCTCTAAGTCTGATAAAAAACCCCAAGCAATCACTTGGGTCCAATGTTTTAGTTAATGAAAATTTCCTTTAATCAAAGTTAATTAACACTATTTAAAACATTTTTGGAACCCACTTAGAGTGTAAATGAATGGATGATGTAAATGCCCTCAGATTGTTAATCAACAACCCAGTATACCAAGTAAATAGATTAATCATCAATGATCACTGACAGTAAATTGAACACAAGGATTTAAACTGAAATATTATATAGATAAACCAACATTGACAATATCCAATCCAAATACATTGTAGTAGTCTAAATACAAGATTTACAATCATAAATCAAGTCTTACAAAAGTACAGAAAATTCCAAAATCTAGAAATATTCAACACAACATTAAGCACAGATTTAGACTATAGAAAAACTTCCCGATTAAGTCCTTGAGCTCAAGCTTTGTCCTCCATCACCAAGAGGCTAAACGTTTAGCCTCTCATGTCTTCAAATTGATCGTAATCACTCCATGTATGAACAGCCATGAGTGATGCTAAAAATGGGGTTGGAAAATGGAAAAGAAAATGATTTGAGTGGTTTAATTGGTTCAGAATCGTAGAAAATGATGATGAAGTGAGAAAAAATGAAGGTTTGGGGATCTAGGATCAATAGAGGCTTGAGAGGATATAGTGGAGGCTCATCCCTTTGTAAATCTGTAGAATGGAGGAGTGTGTCTTCGTGGTGGCTGCCCCCCTGAGGTATAGAAGCTACGAAACCTAATCCCAAACGCACAGTTTCACTTAACGTACTCAGGTCGCAACCTCAGAATCTCATGTCAAGACCTGGGGAGACAGAGAGCATTCAGTCTTGACCTAGCTCCAAAATATATAGTTCCACTAAAAGGGCATCTAGGTCACGACTTCAGCAGTCCATGTCGCGACCTGGGGAGGTAGAACACTCCAAATCTTGCATTTTGGTCCTTATAATTTTGTGGCTCCATTAATTCTCTATCTTGGGTCTTAGGTCCTTCTCTAATTGCCTGAAAAATCACAACAAAAAGCTTTACAAAGACTAACTAATTACAGATCAAGGCAATTACAATTAAGGAGGAAAAATTAACCCTTTTTACCCCTTAAATAGCAAAATGCAATGTATGACTCAATGTAATCAAATGAATATAAATGCATGCATAATGAGGGTAAAAGTGTTGCAAAACATTAGAAAACACTTGAGAAAACCATATAAGGATTAGGTTCTATCACTAGATTAGCAACATAAAACACTTGTTTCGCTTGACTTGCTAAAATAAATAGCTCATCTCTATATCCAACCCTATTAAGATCGACCAAAATAAATCCAAATTCTTCATCTACTTACACAGCATTACTATCAACCTACTTACATTTGAAGATGGAAACTTTAAACTTGGTATAGCTACCCTCCCATATCTCTTCTATTACTCCATAATAAGATATTGACACCATTGGGTTTCTATCTTTTGAACTAGTAAAATGCATAACTTCGGCTACTACCATCACCCCACTATTTTGTATGGTACTCTTATCATCTTGGTTTTTGTGTAAAATGAATAACCATTTATGTCATATCTGTATTGTCTCAAAAGGATTGCCATCCTTTAACACTTTTTGCTTGAACCACTCTGCAAATGACTTGTTATGCTCATTAGCTAGTTGTATATCGTTCTTTCTTGGATTCAAGTTCTTCAGCATATTCTTGTGAGCATTCAAGTAAGGCAAGACTTCATCCGTGTTATTTAAAATATATAGATGTGCCTGCATTACAACTTCTCTTGACATAGATCTCACTATGACACCCCGTGTTCCCTTGCTTCTCCTCTGATCATGTCGAGATTGAGGAAGTCCAACTACCTTTACCCTATCATGATATGCGTTACAAAACTCAACTACCTCCTCAGCTACATATCTCTCAACAATTGATGCCTCAGGCCAATAAGGATTCTTAGAGTACCCTTTCAAGATTTTCATATATCTCTCAAATGGGTACATCCACCTTAAACACACAGGGCCACAAAGTCTTATCTCTCGCACAAGGTGAGCTATCAAGTGGACCATAATGTCAAAAAATGATGGAGGAAAGTGCATTTCTGATTGGAAGAGGATCACATAACCTTCATTTTCTAATTTATCTAACTCAGCATGATCAATGACTTTGCTGTAAATGGCATTGAAAAACATACAAATTCTTGTAATAGTGCTTTTCACATCATTTTTAATAATGCCTCGAATAGCAAGTGGAAGTAATTGTTGCATCAACACGTGATAATCATGAGACTTCATCCCCGTTATCTTCAAATCTTGTATTGAAACAAGTTTGCACAAATTAGAAAGAATAACCTTGTCGCACCTTAATGCTATTGACAAAACCACAGAAACTTGTTTTCTCTTTCTTTGATAATGTGTGCGTAGCTGGATGTAAATAAGCCCTCTTACCCTCTGTTTCTTGTGGGTGGAGGAGTTTTCTTATTCCAATTTTGACCAAGTCCTGTCTTGCATTGATTCCATCCTTAGTCTTTCAACTTATATGTAAAAGTATACCAACAAGGCTCTCACACACACTCTTTTCTACATGCATCACATCTAGACTATGCCTCACATCAAGACTTTGCCAATGTCACACCTCTTTTATTACCTCATTATACGTCAATTGGAACCATATGGAATCATTATACAAGCCTTAAGTGTGAGAAAATTTTAATCTCACAATTTCCATTTTCGGATTTTCGTACACTATTCACAGCAATTTAGGCCAACTTTAAAAATTCATAACTAATTGTAGAAAAATTGAAATGGAATGGTTCCAAGTTCTATGGAAAGCTCTTGACATGATATTTAAAGGAAAAATACTCATTAGTATCTAGATTGAAGGGAATTGAAAGACGACGCGCAGCGGAAAAACAACTCGAAATTTTAAAACTTTCAATCCCTTTCCGGATCTACGATCGCGTTTAAGTCAGGTAGTAAGAAGCATTACCTTTAGGCGTTCGATTCCCTGGTGACTCGATGATTCGGCCGTTCAGGATGCTTCTGCTCGCCTCCTTTGTCGTTCGAAGTCGACAACTCCGGTCGGCTTCCTCTACCGGTATCCACACGAGTAGCCCTCAACCTCGAACGGCGTGCTAGCGCCTATGTCCGTCTAGGGTTTTAGGAATCCGCCCTCTCTCCTCTCTTAGGCCGTCTCTTATCTGTTGGTTCTCTCTTGCTTAAACCCTAGCTCCTCATACCAATATATAGGATGCTATATAGGTTTAATTAATAATATTTAATTTCAAAATTAACTCTAAATTAATTCCGAAATTAATACAATATCAAATATTGCCTAATCAGATAAGAGAACAATTAAATAAATATGGTTTAAATTAAATTCGTCTCACAGATTTAATTCTCTTATTTATTTAACAAAGAGATGACGGAATTAATTTGTATATATTTAATTTATCCTTATAAATTAAATCTAACAATTAATATCTTTTATATTTATATATATATATATGAATTTATATATATATATATATATATACACGTCCACCCTATATTATTCATTGAATCTGGATATATCTTAGATTCAATAAATCTGGACATCATAACTCGTGTCGGGCTATTTTGTGTGCGACCCTGTAGGCCCATATGAAGTTGGCAGTGGGCCATTAACTATAATGACCCACAAGTCGTAAGCGGTCTCTAGCAAGACATCACGACTACCCAAATCATATGAGGATCATTGAACGATGCAACCTTTCATACAACCATATCACGTCCCTTTTGTCTCACGACATTTTGGTCATGGATGAGGCATGGAGAACATCATCCTCCTATCTATGACCGTTACTTTCTCGATCCCTGAGTAGTCTGAGTATAGAAATGGAACTACCTTTCCATTATAGTATGGCCATACATTTCTCAGACTCACTCATCGAGGGGCCCAGTAATGTCTCTCTACGAATGTGAGGGACAAATTCCATCTTGACCATTCACATTCCTACGCATGAAAAACCACTAAGCCTGAACATAGTCTTTATGATCACTTGGTCAAAAGTGACTTTTGACTAGGTCAAAGCTAAGCGTTTCTCATGTATGAATCCATGATGATCTCAGGTCAAAGGGCACAGTGACATGGTTTGTATATGAGAGAAGCTTATGACTTAACCCATGCAGCTCTCTCATAGCGGGTCGGTCCAACACCTTGTACTCTTACATGTGCCTATGACTTTAATTTATATCTCTATATATCTTTAAAGTCATACTGGTCTTATTTCATCTTTGCTCCCACATAGATGACCGACCAGGGACATTTAGGATAAACCATGAGTTATCCAAGGATAGTTATCACAGTAAACATGCAAATAATATGATAACGTAATTAATAAACTCATAAATTAACAATGTTCAAAACATAATGATTGGCCCCTAGGGCACAATTTCCAACATAGATATCATACATCATTCCCAGATTTCGTTCAAAGTGATACTGTTCATTTGGTCATTTTTCAAATTTCAGGATTTATGCTCAAATTTGGAAGGACATAACTTTCTATTCAAAACTCCAAATTTAATGAATTACAACTTTTTTTAAAGATAAAAATGAGATCTATAAGCATTCCAAGTTTCAAATGCAGATTCGTCCAATTGCTCAAAATCATGTTGGTCAAATTTTACTCCCAAGAAGTCAACCTTTATCCCTTTTTCATACCATTCTTGCCCTTTCTTTTCCTTTTCCTTTCATCTAGCTTCTCTAATCATATGACACATACTTAATCATGATTCCTTAACCAATTATTCACATGTAAGGCACCCTTATCACTGATACAACAACTTGATATAATTTCATACATACACATAACAATGTATATAATTACGTAGTATTATTTCAACAACAATAAACTTCCTCCTCTTCCAAGTGAATCCCTTTTCTTTCTCCTTGCTCTCAGTGACACCACCTGGGATTCCTATTACTGTTTATACATTCAGGGGAGTGAGATTTCATTGAAATCTCAGTAGCAATGAATTACAATCGTCATGTAAATCAAGCAAGTATAATGTAACATGTTATAAAACTTCAAACATCCTCAAGTCACATAAATCATATTTTGCATCATACCAAAAGAGGAACATCAACAATTTCACATTAACATATTCCTATGTATTTGGCCAGAGCACAATCAAATGTCATAAAGTCAACCATTATCACCACATAAATTCTTTAATTCAAGCAATCAACATAACCACATTAAACAAGCAAGATAAATAATCAAATTATAATTCAATGCTATCTCTTAATCCTTGATGCAATTCAGCCTCCTTAAGGGAATTATGCTCTCCTTGAATTTCCTCCACTAACCTATCAATTCAAGTGTAAACACATTCCAATTCATCAATAATTCAAGCATAAATACCAATGCTTAACATTAAGCTTAACTAAACCCATTTTTCTTTGCTTTTTGACATAATTATTCCCTCTTTGTTTCCATCAATCTCTTGGTCCATTCCTACATAAATTTTCATGTAGAATCTAAATATCTAATCAGATTATAAAAATCACTCTCTTCCCTTTCATTTAAGCTTGGCCGAATAAGGGTTCATATTTCTGAAAATTTCAGTTTTGATTCTAATGATTTCAAACACTTCCCTTTAGTATATTCCTACACAAAAACATCTTTTGAACTCATTGGAATCATCAAAACACATCAAAACAAACTTCTACCCCAAGATAGCATAGTGGCCGAATTGATGTGTCTTGAAGCCTAGGTTGATTTTCTTCCAAAAATCAATCCATACACCACTTAAACATGCTTATTCCACATCATATTTAAGGTCTCTATCCTTCCCTAAAGCATAAGCATGTTAATCGAATTTATGGCAGCAAAACACCTCCAAAATAATTCAATTTCCTAACCAAAACAAGCTTTAATCTTAACCAAACCAAAGCTCAAATATACCTTGGTGAATCCTTGATTAAAGCTTGATGATTTCTTGTCCAAAAGCACTTGTCAAATTTGCTCAAAAATGAAATGGGCAACACCTCCCCTTATTTTACCAATTTTCTACCTATTTTTGGGTATTTTAAAGGGGGCATTCATAGACAAAATAAATCTGACCCTTATTCCCCCATTTGCACATCCAAAGGCTACCTAGGGAGGGTTATTTGGCAGTTGTCCAATGCAAAAAGGGTTCAGATTTGAACAAGTATCCTTTTTCTAGAGTTTTCCAACATTTATCCATGAAAAACATATTTTATTTTAATTAATTTGAAGTGTACAGAATTATCATGAAATTGGGCTTCATTCGAGGCCCAATGTGGGTCCCACACATGGTTTAGGATGGCCCAAAAAGATGGCCTACAAACCAAATCAAAATCCCAAACCATTCCTAAACTTTATAAGTTACTATTCACTAGTAACATTCCATAATTTTTTTAGACCTCCAAAAATTCATTTCTCTCTATGGTAATTCACCTTTTAATATAATAATATGATCTAAAAATTTTTAGAATTTTTTTCCACCTCTAGGTATTTATTTTGAATTTTCCCCAATTAGGCCTCTATCGGTGTAACTGCAGGAAAATAATTTTCCTAAAATTAGTTTCGAGCCTTCTAAGGCCTAAAAATAATTTTATAAATTCAAAAAAATATTTAAATAATTTTTTCATATTTTTTCTGAAATTATTGAGCTCTCTAGCTATTTAAAATAATTATTTTCCCTCAATTTTCCACTGTTTTCCTGAAAAACCTCCGTATTTGGGAAATTCCATAAAAATTCCTTTCCCCATTATTTTCACCTTTAGGGCCTCCATCGAGGTTCCAAAACTTATAATTCACTAATTTTGTAATTTAAGGGAATTTTCTAGAATTTTTCTCAAAATTTCTCGTTTTGCCCTTCCTAGGCCGTTAATTACGAAAATACTAGCCTGGACCTTATCGGGGTTTCACATTAAAAGTTGTTTCATCTCCCTATCAAGTTTCTATATTGGCCCTTAACCATATTTTTCATCCCTTCCTATGAATGCTAAATTCGGCGGGATGTGACATTTCCTCCCCCCTTAAATAAATTTCGTCCTCATAATTTTCAGATCCAACCTCTATTCTTATCTTTGATGAGAGGTCAACCAGGGAGGGTATCCCTACTTACACTTAACTTGCCCTTTGCAGCTTTCCACTATACCTTATTGCCAGGTTTCAATCCTAGTGTTCACACTCACATAACTTCCTCTTTCTTATTTTTCTGTCATTTATACGAGTATAGCCTTTACTTATATGTATTTTATCATTACCGCTCGAATTCTTCCTGTACTTTAAGCCCATTCTCTCACAATAATGCCATGACAGTGTACCTGTTTTCATGGTATTTTACTATACCATGAAATCTCAATTCTTTCAATATTGCCTTTATCAGGTCTTTTCAGCATACTCTGCCTTTTCTTCTTTACCATAAGGGCCTATCTTCTTTCCTTTACGTTCTCATTTCACATATAGCTTGCCTGAATGTGTAACCTTCAGGACTTATAGTCTGTGATTCCCTTAATTTTTACTTTCCTCATTTTTCTTTGTTGACTAGAACATAATTGAGCTCGGCCTATTCAACAATAATAGTATCTGTGGAAAAAGTCAAGGGTACTCTCTTTGTATTAAGCAACCAACCTGAGGAGGTTTTCTCATCTTAGACTCATCCATGGTCATCTCATTTTCCCGCTCCAAAGAGATACCAGCCTCATGGCTCAATAACCTTCCCTTAGGCTTAGTCTACTGTGACCTTGAATTCTTTCCCATTCTGCTCGAGCCATGTTCCACTCTTTAGGAGCCTTTAGACTAGTGGATTGAGTTAGAGAATAAGTCACTTATCCTCAGTTGGTGACTTAACCGATCATTCCCCAAGACTGACCATAAATGCCAGTATTACTTTCTTAGGCCTTACTCCAATCTTTCTGTTAACTCCGAAATCATTCATCCTTCTCGTCTTTCCTTTTCTTTTCTTAACTTTTAGCTACCTCAGGCCATTTTCCTTTCATTACACCCCTGTAAATTTTCTAGGCTATTGGCTCATATCCATAGCCTTTTGGGCCTATCATCGTGTCCATACCAGTCTACCATGTCTTACGGTTTTCTTTCTCATCTTATAGGGAGAGGTTTTGTAAAATCATCTTTGCCATCTCCTCAGGTATTCCATCCTCTCATCACTTTTGGCCAACTTCACTCTTATTGGGGTAAGGTTAACTCCATCGTAACCATTTCCCTATTTGAGAAACATCCTATAGCCAAGACCAGCCGGTTACTTAATCTCCCTCCGGCACATCTTTACATGTCAAATCCCTATTAGGGGAGCCTCTCGATCTGACTCATTTGATCATCACGGCAGTAGCATCCATTCATACGAATCTCATCTCTTACATTTCTTACTAGCCTGAGTGCTATGGTTGCACTTCTCATTGATGTCTTAGGGACATAAAGGTCTTACTAGTCCTAAATGTTATCGTACATCTAAGCACCGTCAGGAACTTACTTATCTCTCTTTATAAAACAGTTCCTAGTGCAACCCTCGATTATCACATTCTCAGCTCTTAATAACATCAGGACAGGGCTTCCACTATTATGTTCTCTTTACTCATTATCATACTACAGTGCCTTATTAAGTTCGAGAAGTCATACGTATTTGCCTCATAATACCTTTCCCATTACTCTTGACTAGTTTCACTCTCCTCAGGGTAAGATTTGCCTCGCGCCTTGCCTCAACTATGTCCCGTTATCATCATTGCCAAACTACTGATGGAGGATATATCACTATCAACTCCATACGGCTATTCGTTATACCTTACTATCATATCAATTTAGAGTTCCATCAAAACCACTTTAGACCACATTGGATCGTCTTGGGCTCAATTTTCAAGAAAAATGCTGATTTTCAGATTTTTACTGTTCATTTGGTTAAAGTCCAGTTTTCTGGTCCAAATTCAAAAAATCATAACTTAATCTAGAAAAATCAAAATGAAGTAGTTCAAAATTATATAGAAAGATCTTTGAATTCTCTTTCAAGGAAAAATCATCTTGGAAATTGATTCCTTGTGAGAAAGTCTCATATTTTTGTAGAAATCACCTCTATCCTTTTGGTAAAAATCTTTTCCAGATTTTGAACCTTAAATTTGAAAAATCACCAAAAATTGTATAGTTAGCCATTTTTAATATTCTGCCTATTTATTTGAAGCCCATGACGTGAACTTTAAGCATACCAAATTTTGTGAAGAAATTCGTTCAGGAACTTGATAAAAACATGGCTCGAAATTGGCATCCTGCTTAGGGTTACAACATCAAGCATATATACTTATACATGACCAAATATAATTGTTTCCTCATGGTTCATCACCATTTTTATCCTTGGATTTTCAGCCTCCTTTTTGATGATTCAGCCCTTAAAATGTTAGGTTACATATGGGGGATGAGATTTCAATGAAATCCCAGTAGCAAGAATAATTAACCATAACATCATATGCACCAATTACAAGCATTCCAACCTTTTGCTATTAATAGGGAACTACTTTACTTCATACATGTAGCACTCTAATAAGCAATAGCCAAGGCACTTAAAGTAAGGAGTATAGCTACACAATCATCATCATCATCATCATCATTTAGCTCAACCACATAATAGCACATGAAATTGCATAGCAATCAATGCAACACTTATCATTAAAGTTAATTAAATCTTACTACCTTGATTCAAATGCTCTTTGATTCTTTGATCTTCTTCCTCTCCTCCACAATTAACAAACCCTAACATCATAAACCATGAAAAGGGTAGCAAGATTACCAACCATTCCACATAAAAATTAACAACATAGCTCAAATAACTCCTAAATCCCTTAAAGCTTCCATATTTGTTCATAGAATTTTTATAGTTTGTTTCTTAACCCTAAAAATTATTTCTTGACCCATTCCTACATGATTTTTTATGTAGATTCCAAATATGCTCTTGGATTTCAGAAAAATAATTCCTTCTTCCAGTTTCAGCTTGGCCAAACCAAAAGGGTTCATTATCCAAAAATTACAACTTTGATTTTAATACTTCCAACACTTGTTCTTTAGGTTTATCCTACACCATTTCCCCGGTTTGAACATCATGGAAGCATCAAAACTTTGAAAATCTCATCCTACAGTTGAGTTCTTGACTTGGCCAAAACATACCTCTAGAAAACCAACCAAGAAATCTTTTCAAAAACATATAAAACCACTTGAAACAACATTGAATCAAAGTGTTTTAGCTAGGTTTAACATCAATACTTCCTCTCCTTAACCAATGATCATTTCTGCCAGCAACTAAAAGAGGAAAAAGAAGAATTTTCAACCATCAAACTCAAGAAAAACAAGCAAGAAACAACATAGGACCCCTTACTAACCTTAGATCTTAACTTGATGGATCAAAATAGCTTGTATTTCTCTTGATCACACTTTAAAAATCCTCTTGCTCTTCTTACCCTTCCTTTGGCCAAAATTTTAGTCTTGAAAAGGGGGAGGATAAGCTCTCATTAATGCTAAACAAATATCTCAACCACCATCTACCACCATTAATTGCTATGCCATGTGTCACCTCCCTATTTAGTCTTGAATTTATCTCTTAATTAACTTAATTCCAAAGTAAATAATTTCAAAAGTCAAGATCCTCTCCATTGGTGGCTTGGCACTTGACAACTTTAAATCCTCTCCATTGGTGGCTTGACAAGTGGCAACTTGTGGGCCAAGTAAGGTGCAAGACTCTAATTTACACTTTACCGGTGCATTTTTACTCTGGGTTTAACTTCTTTTCTATAATTACAGTACTCTGGCCTCTACAATTATTTTCTGTTAGATCCATAATTTATTCTCTTTATTTTTCTCTTCCCAAAATGCCCTCTTTGTCTCAAAATCAATTTCTCAATAATTAAATAAAAAAGAAAACTATTTTCCTCCTCTTTAGTGATTTTTCCATTTTTCTGAATAATTAGAAAAAATCCTAGATATTTAAGGGTCTCCTTTTAATCCCATAATCTCTTATAATTTCTTGGGACATCATAGAAATTTTTTTGGGATTTTATTCTCCTTCCAAATATTTATTTGGAATTTTCCAAATAAAAGGCCTTAAACTAGCTTAAATCACCCTTAAATTCCTTTATAAGTTTTTCAAGGGTAATTTGGTCATAAAACTAATTATATAATCTCATATAATTCTCAAGGAATATTATCCTTATTTTTTCTTAATTTTTTGAGACTTGGAAATATTTTTTCATAATTATTTTTGACCAATTTTTCTTAATCAGTCAAACCTTTATAATTGACTTGGAAAATCATGCTAATTATTTTCCACCATAATTCTTCTATTCTCCTTATCCTTCTTGGCCCTTGAATATTTAGGAATATCCTTATTCCTAATTGCCATATTACTAGATGTGACACTATTTATTGTAATTCCTGCCAAAAATGACTTACCGTTGCGAGAGCAATATGATTTTAGTGACGGAGAATCATATTCACTTTCGGAGAGGTACTTCGTGGCCAAGACTTTTCTTGCATTCAATCTCTGCCAAGGTGTGTTCCTTAATTCCATATCCCTTACTAGAAGGGAGCCTCTTTATTATATAATTCCATAGATAGTGGCATTCTTTATTGGGAACTTCGTCTCTTGGTTTTCACATTATCTTGGGTCCCATGGTTGCATACCCTTAATTGTTTAGGGACACTAAGGAATATCATATAGCCCTTCTTATTATTGATATCTGAGCACCGTTTTTAGGCACCATTGAGATCTTACTCTTTTTTCATTACATATCCCAATGCACGCATTAACCATTATATACTCATCTATTCCCGTTTAACTTTATCCTCAAGAGGGATCTTGCTCGACTCTATTCTTTCTAACCTTCTTTACCTTCTGACCAATTATTTCTATGGTTAGGTATGGATCATTATACTCTGATCACATCACGCAGCGGATATTCAATCACCTTGCTGTGTTGTGGCTAGGTTAGGCACTTAACTTATCATAAATTTTCAATTCAATCTCGTTAAACATCTATCCCTCTTGGCTTACCATCCTTTAGGGATTTCAACCACTGTTCGGGGATTTAACAAACCTCAACCTGTTACCTTGCCTCTTTTGAGGTTACAACATTTACTTGAGGTTTAAATTGCCATTCGGTTTCCTTACCAAGGGATAGACTCCTACTTCTATTGGGCCCACCACATTCTTAGCCATTTCGTTAGGGTCATACAAGAAGGAGCCCTTAAATTAAAATTTCATTTAGCACTACTTCCATCATACTTTCTAATTTCTTGTTCCAGTGGAAGTCCATTAATTTCTCTTGGGAACTTCTCCAGCCATTCCCTTATCAATAGTATTTTCTCTATCTCCACTGTTACCTCTACCTACACTAAGAGTTATCATATACCTTTAACAATCCTTTCTCAATGATTTCTCTATTTGGGCCTCACTAGTGAAATTCTGTCTTACCTCTAGGCAAGAGACAAGTTCCTTAGGAGGAGAAAGTTTAAGTTTCAAATTTATGCAGTCAGGGGGACTACTATGAAATAAAAATCAATTCAGGCCAGTTTTCAAATCAATATCATAAGATGGTATACACAGCGGATCAGAAATAGCTTAGTAATAGATACATCGGACAATATACTTCAAACACACTAGAGATCACCACTCTAGTATTAATGAAAATCACACTATAATATTTCCCAGTAAAGCCATTTGCCAATCATACCCATATGATATAAATCAATAGCTAGCACTTGAATCAAATATTGCACCCCGTGCAATTATTCATACGGATCAAGTCTCAAGTCACCTCGGGTGACTCACTAGCTCTCTCCTGCCCCTAGGGTAACACTCCCCTGTATAGTATCCGAGTTTTCTAAAATAAAGTATAAATTCTGATCTGTTGTGTATTACCAATCTCGGTAACTTTTCCCCTATAACTTTTCACAAATCTAGGCGTGTCTAAAAATGTTCAGTTCTCCTTGGTGTATGCCCCTCCTGGACTATCACTAAAATCAAAACTCTCTCAGTCATTGTCCTTGCCTGAGGTTTATCAACCTTTAACATTATTCCAGTACAGTCATAATGATTCCGACTACTATCAGTGATTCAGCAGGCTTTCACTGCCTCATCATTATTCCCCACTTATCTCAAGCTACCCTCTAATCACCTTCTCAATGAACTACTATTCGTCATTCATATGTTATAGATAGGCGGGGTACCGAGATAACTTAATGGGTCTCACCAAATACTCATTAAAAGGTTTCTCTTCCACTTGCTCCATAGTAAGGAGTTTAGTTTCTTTCTCGCCCTCTATTGACCTTAGGGGAATACTTTTGGAAGAATTAACCTTTAAAAGATTCCCAAGTAACTGGGGTTTCACCAACTTAGCTGACTGTTTCTGAGTTCTTCCATCTCCTATCTATTTCTCCTTTTTAACTTGTAGATTGTCATCTACACTTTGATTTCAGCAGAGCAACCCATCATTCTAAAAATCTCGCTTAGCTGGGTAGTCTAGTCTCCAGCCATTCGCATATCCAATGTACCCTCAAACACTAGTGGATTACACTTACCAAAGTATGTAATCCACGGTTGCAACTAATTCACTTCCCTAGTAGGCCTTGCCTGTTCTATGAAACATCCTTACTTTTACCCCTCAGAGTAGGCATTCATAAGCATTATGGTTCAAGTAGATCACGACACAAGCCCATGGATTTAAAATTTTAACATAATTACTTGGGTTAGTATTCATTTGGTAAAATCTAGAACTTTCAGATTCCGCGCCTCAACTTTGGAAATTCGTATCTCCTTGTGTACACATCCAATTGAGGTGTTCTACCTCTCATTTTAAAGCTTGGGATGTGTACAACATGTCTGCCAAACTTCATGGCTTAACTCTTTCATTTGATAGGTCAAACTGAAGTTGGAAACTGACTGCTCAAGGACCTACGTTTTATCCATTAAACAATTCTTACTCTAATTCTCCCTTCATTGGAACATGCAACAACTAACCTTATGGATTCCCATTCATTCATATACTTTGAGTTACATGCCATTAAATTATACATCAAACATTACATCACATTTCATGCTCGACATATTCACAATTAATTACATAATTAGCGATGTCAATCATTACATTGAAACACATGTAAATTCTTCACTTTCTTTGCTTCCATCTTCTTGCCCTTCTTCATTCATGCCTTCTCTTTATCATTTAACCTACTATGATTGGTTAAGAGAGGGTGAGATTCAGGAGAATCTCAGTAGCAAACAATAACCATCCAAACATACATGGCAAGCTTGGCATTTATAACGTGCTTGCAACTTAACATCTTTATAACATAATGACATGTTTGGAAATCATCATGCATTTATTATAAAACACACAGGCCTATGACATATTTCAAACACATTCACAATCACAACACATGAGTTCATAAAATCATATAACATAGAAACATGTCATACATGCAAGCAAATACCAAGCACGTAAGAGTAAGGTCAAGTTTGCTACCTTGTGTCCTTAAGCTTTCTTATTACTCTCTTTTACTTCCAACCATTAAGGTTGCTTGCTTAACCACATCCAAACCTTCTTTTGAATTCATCAAGGTCCTAATCATAGCCACAAGGGTCACATTACTTATTAGGACCAAGAATTACACAACATGGAAGACTTGTGTCCTTAAACTTAATCCCTTTTTTCTTAATTTATAATGTAGTGTTCTAGCTTTGTAAAAATTGTTCCCTTAGGCCAATCCTACACAATTTTACTCAAGAAATCCAAATATGAGCTTAGATTCATCAAAATCCAATTCCTTCCTCTGGTTCTAGGACAAAACCGAAATCTGCCACTTAATTTCTAGTTTTGATTCCAATGCTTCCAACTTCATTCTTTCATCTTATCCCTACACAATTTTTCATTTTAAACACATTGGAAGCATCAAAATCATTAAAATCACATCCTAAGTACAAGAACCAAATCTGGCTGAAACATTTTTTCAAGTTACATAATCATGAAATTCAACCAATTTCAGCATAAAACCACTCGATTTGTGTTCCTTTCAAGCCTTTGAACATTAATCTAACATCAATTTCATCTCCCCTCACACTTAACAATTTCGTGTAGTACCTCCCCTAAGGGTTTCAAGCTCCCAAAAATCATTAGAATCCATAACCAAGCTCAACAACAACAAGAGTAGTGAAAACTACATCAAAAACCATAAACATACCTTGTTTTAGAGCTTGATCTTACATGAGACCACTTAGCCTTTCTTTCTCCCTCTTCTTTCTCTCCCTAAAAACCATTTTTCCAGAGTTTCTCCAAGGTTTCCATGGCTTAGGATGAAATGAGAGGGAGGGGAGGGGTATTTATAGAAAACAAGACTAAATCTAGGCTGTTGATCTTAAAAATACGTGGCTTGATCTGGACCGTCCATTTTCTCTTTTAATCTTATGGTGACAAGTGTCCTACGACATCATGCTTACCTCATCATGATGACATCATGCTTATCTAACCGTACACTTGTCTCTTCCATTTTCCTTCATCATTAAGGCATTAAAATAGGAAAGAAATTAATATAAAATTCGTGCAAAACACCACCCTTAGGCATTCCTCCACCTATCTTGCCATTCTGCACAGTATATGGTACTTTTTTAGGCCCTGACTTACCCGGGACCACTAGGACATGTTATGGCACTATTTTTTCACCTTAAATAAATCTACATGGTATTATGTAACATGCCCAAGAGAAAATGATGCTCTTCCGTTGTTCTTCCATTAAAATAATTAAAATAATTAATAATATCTATTTCAGAGTGAACTTAACCGAATTCTTTCTACTGGTTTACGACTCCGAGAATCTATCTCTGAGTGCCAATACTATTTATTCATCACGGGGAATTTCTCTAGTTTTTCTTAAGTCAAAAGTCAACCTCTAGACAGTTGACTTTGACTTTTCCCAGATAGTATATAAATAGGCTTTAAATTCCATTAAAGCCAACCTCTTCGCTTTCTGGGGACAGAATTATTTTTAAAACCTGTGATAATTCCTCAAGTATCTTTCCCCATTTTCTTCCAATTATATGAGGCCTCCCTGTACTTTAAATAATTCATTTTAATAATATTCCAAATCAGTCAAAACCCTGGGAATTTCACAAATTCCTTCTAGGGGTATTTTCATCATTTTTAGCCTCATACAGGCCTCTGAACCTTATTCCTATTTTTCTAGAATTTTTCTGAAGTGTTCAGGCCTTAACCTACCATTTCTCATTTTCAGGGATTTTTCTGGGATTTTTCGGGCATAATTTCTATTTTTGCCCTTACCATCTGATAAGTCTCATTATTTGCATATATTTCTAGCCCTAAACTCATGCTTTTGCCATTTATATTTGCATATTTTGGGTATAATTAGCTTTCATTGTGCAAAAGAGTTGGTGAAAGGAATTGTGAGGTTTTATAGGTGTTTTTGCATGTTTTTATATGATTTTATATGTGTGTGCTTTTGATCCCTGTTTGGTGTGAATTTTAGGGAGTTCCACTAGCATTGTTTGCCATTCTGTCCGAGGCGCCACAGCATGTCATCTCAAGCGACGCGGCAGATTTGCCAAGCACTCTTTGGGATAGGCGCCACGGAGGATAAGTGAAGGCGCCGTGGTGGATGATGCATATCAGTAATTTAAACCAGAAACTCACGAATGGAGCTGGAGGAGGAAGTGGATGAGCTGGATCTTGGAGCTCCATCCTGAAAGGTGCGGATCCTAACTAGATTTAGGGCGTTAATTGCAAAGGGAGATCATTATTCATGATAATCAATTTTCTTCTTCTCCTTTCTGGGGAATCCTCCGTCCAGGTTTTATCATCTCACCATCATCTCATCTTCTTCCTTTGAGCTTCTGCCATGGCGATTTGGGAGCGTCTCGGTGTAGTTCTTCTTCCATCCATAAGCAGCTAGGCATTCATCCTTCCTAAGATATGGAGCTGAACCGGAACTATTGTTTTGATAGGGGAGTTCATCTATTTCTTAGATTCATGAGTAGCTTATACGGTTGTATTAGTTATTTGTGATCCTTAGAATAGATTTGATTTGCATTTAGATTGATATTACGTATTCAAGTTAGAGTTGATTGAACCGACGGTGTATTCCTTATCATTGAGTAGATTTGATTGTATTATTAGGTCTAGTTTGGCTTGACAATGCAATTGAATTGAATGAATATGGTAGCTATTGGTTGATGCTATTTTTGGGATTTTCGGTTCGACCATCCGTAGTTTGATGTGTGTATCGTTCTGAATGCATTTAGCTCCATTATTCTAAGGTAATAAAGGGGAAGTCACATTCTTAGGAAGATTATCATCATCATCTCACATATCATCTGTGTTCAACCTCTTCTCACCCCCTGTTTTCACTCTTTATAACAGAGGAATTTATAAAAATGATTTCTACATCAAAAGCTTCCCATTCCAGATTTGTTTTCTATCCTAAGTTGTGATTTAATTACTTAATAACACTAAGAGAAATAAAAGCTCCTTGAGATCGATCTCTGGTTAAGCATCATTAACTGCATTAATAAGAGTAATTAAATTTGGTTTTAAGCGACATAAGATCAAATTTTTGGTGCTGTTGCCGGGGACCTCTGTCTCGCTGGTGTTAGTGAGTAGTTTAGTTGCATTTAGGATAGAATTAGATAGTTTTCATCTGATTAGGCATGGTCTGTCATAGAATTTTATTGAAACAAAGAATATTTATTGTTAATTTGGAGATTTGGAGCATTAACTTGTTAGCTATTCATCTTGTGATTACAATTTGTAGTATTTTACAGCTTTGATTTGTGAGTACTCCTGTCCTAAAAATTCAGTTGGATCATGTTTTAATCCCTGTATTTTAGTGTTCTTGTATTTCTGCATGTGTTCAAAGTGTTTTTGACTGGTTTTTGAGCTTTCTGTCCAAAGCGTCGGAGGACATTTCACAATCCGCCGCAGCACATTGCCCATTCTTACATTTTGTAGCTCTCTGTCTCAAAGGCCACGATGCCTCAAGCTAAAGGCCACGGCGCCTGAGTCTATCTCATGTTTTCTTGATTGATTTTGTTTGTTTTGATTGGTTTTAGTGCTTTTGTTTAATTGAGTCATGGATTACAGTTGGAAGGATGAAAGATTTAATTCCTATTATTCTAGACCTAATGATGATTTCCCATATTATGCCCCAATGGATAGGAATTCTCAAGAGGAATATGGGTGTGCACCGAACTATTCTTATTTGTAGCATGGAAATTTATACCTAGCATCTCAAAGACCATTGTGTTGCTATTGCAATTCACCCTGGCATAATAGATGGAATTGCTCTAGTAAGAATCCTCATGGAAATCTTGATCGGATAATCAGCCCTACTATGAGTCAAGTCATCAAAATTCTACCATGGTTGCTATTGCAATTCACCCTGGCAGGGAATTTCTAGTAAGAATCCTCATGGAAATCTTGATCGGATGAATCTACTATGAGTCAAGTCATCAAAATTCTACATGGAGGGAGGAATTTCATCAAACCCTTATTCAAGCTCATTTGCAGGATATTGAGTCACCAAAGAAAGATAAATTGGCTCAAATATTTGAAAGGTTGGAAGCCATTGCTACTAGAATAGATGCTAATGCAGGAGTATCATCATCTAATTTGTCCTATGGAAATGACAATTTAACAAGATATGAAGACTACTCCCCAGTCAATTTTGAGAATACTCCTTCTAGGATTCAAGCCAACATTGAGGTTGTTACATATGGTGGAAACAATATGACTCCATGCTCAAAGGCTACCTCTAATGCATCTACATAAGCTAAGGTAGTAGAAAAAGTGAGGTTTCAAGCTCCTAAAGAATCTTCCCTACCTATAGCCTCCCAACAACCTCATGAACCAATTTGTGAGCTTCACACCAGTGCAATTGAATCTCTTCTTTCAATTCAAAACCATGGTGATCGCATACATACTTTGAGGGAAGCAAGTAATCAATTGGAGGTGAGACATGAAAGATTACTCAATGATGCTATGAAGTATGGGAAATTAAAAGAGAAATTAGAAGAGCTGAATGAAATTGCTGAATTGTCAAACAGACTCATAATGCATATATTTTGGGAGAAATCAAATGGTGAAGAGGGTGAACAATGGTTTAAATCTCAATATTTGGATGATGAGCAAGAAATTCAAGCTACTGTTACAACTATAACTAAATCAGAAAGTGAGACATCTTCTAAAGAATCCAAAGGTACTTTAGAGCACAAACTGAGTAGTCCAGCACCTCAAAGTGGAGACTTTAATACTCCATCGCTACAATGCTGTGGTAGCTTTGGTGAAGCTTTTGGAATTGAAATACATCCTAGAAGTGATACACATGTTACATCACAAATTGATGATGGGGGTAGTCATAGTACTTTAAGTACTGCTACTAATTGTGGTGAGCCTGAAACTGCAGTTGCTAAGGAAGAAATTCCTAAGCAGTCAAGAAGGATCAAGCTATTTGGGTTTAAAACAAGGAGAAGAAAGCACAGACTTAAGAGGTTAAAGAAAAAGCCACTGCATATCATGCCAATAATCCGAGAAATTGAAGAGGAAGAGAAAACCCTATCTCTTAAGGTTGCCCCTGCTTCTATTCTTTTTTCTTGTGAAACTATTGTTGATGATATTCCTTGTGTTATTGATATTAATGAAAATACTTTAGAGCCTGATGTAATTGAACCCAATCCTCTTGAGCATGAAGATGATGTTTCTCTTGTTTCTTGTCAAGCTTTGAATGAAAATTTTTCAAGTCACTTGTGTGTTGGACAGTATGACAAGCATGAATATGTTGAAAATAATGAACCTTCTTTGAGACTGAATTTAGGAAATCAATGTCATGATGTTAATGAACATGTTGATTGCATGATTCCAATTTCTTCTGGTGTTAATGTTGGAAATTGTGCCCTAAGGGCCAATCAATATGTTATGAACATTGTTGATTTATGAATTTATTAATTACGTTATCATATTATTTGCATGTTTACTGTGATGACTATCCTTGGATAACTCATGATTTATCCTAAATGTCCCTGGTCGGTCATCTATGTGGGAGCAGAGATGAAATAAGACCAGTATGACTTTAAAGATATATAGAGATATAAATTAAAGTCATATGCACATGTAAGAGTACAAGGTGTTGGACCGACCCGCTATGAGAGAGCTGCATGGGTTAAGTCATAAGCTTCTCTCATATACAAACCATGTCACTGTGCCCTTTGACCTGAGATCATCATGGATTCCTACATGAGAAACGCTCAGCTTTGACCTAGTCAAAAGTCACTTTTGACCGAGTGATCATAAAGACTATGTTCAGGCTTAGTGGTTTTTTATGCGGAGGAATGTGAATGGTCAATATGGAATTTGTCCCTCACATTCGTAGAGAGATATTACTGGGCCCCTCGATGAGTGAGTCTGAGAAATGTATGGCCATACTATAATGGAAAGGTAGTTCCATTTCTATACTCAGACTACTCAGGGATCGAGAAACTAACGGTCATGAATAGGAGGATGACGTTCTCCATGCCTCATCCATGACCAAAATGTCGTGTGACAAAAGGGACGTGATATAGTTGTATGAAAGGTTACATCATTCAACGATCCTCATATGATTTGGGTAGTCGTGATGTCTTGCTAGAGACCGCTTACGACTTGTGAGTCATTATAGTTCATGGCCCACTGCCAACTTCATATGGGCCTACAGGGTTGCACACAAATAGCCCAACACGAGTTATGATGTCCAGATTCATTGAATCTAAGATATGTCCAGATTCAATGAATAATATAGGGTGGACGTGTATATATATATAAATTTGTATATATATACATATTATATAAATATAAGAGATATTAATTGTTAGATTTAATTTATAAGGATAAATTAGATCTATGTAAATTAATTCCGTCATATCTTTATTTTGAATTAAATAAATAGGTGAATTAAATCTGAGACAAATTCAATATAAACCGTATTTATTTAATTGTTCTCTTATCTGATTAGGCAATATTTGATATTGCATTAATTTCGGAATTAATTTAGGATTAATTCTGAAATTAAATATCATTCATATAGCATCCTATATATTTGATATTAGGAGCTAGGGTTTTGGTGGGTGAGAGGGTGAAAGCTTGCAGATAAGAGACGGCCAAAAATAGAGAGAGGAGGACGGATTCTTTGAAAATCCCTAGACGGACAAAGAGGCACTAGCACGTCGTTCATGACTGGAGAGCTATTCGTGTGGATACCAGTAGAGGAAGCCGACCGGAGTTGTCGACTTTGAACGACAAAGGAGGCGAGCAGAGGCATCCTGAACGGCGGAATCACCGAGCCATCAGGAAATCGAACATCAAAGGTAATGCTTTTTACTACTTGACTTAAACACGATCGGTAGATTCGGGCAAGGGATTGAAATTTTTAAATTTATTTTCCGTTGCACGTCTTTCAATTCCCTTCAGTTAAAGTAGATGATATTGATATGTGTAGTGCTAATGAAGGTTTTGACTCCCTGACTGATGGCCTTTCATGTGCATGAGAGTCATTAAATGAATTGGAATTTTCTGATAAAATTGAATTTGATGATGAATTCACCAACCTCTCTTCTTTCCACCCTCCTTCTTGTTTTTGTGCATGTAAAGGTGATGTGCCATGCCTCATTTGTAAGGAAATTGATTGCTGGCTTTCCACTTCACATGACTTTAATTCATCATTTAATTCAATTAAAGATGATATTTATCTTGTTTCACTTGATGATGGCCTTGGGAAAGGTGTTTTACTGGATCGTACAGGTGCTGGATCGTTAAGAGCAAAGGAAGGTGAAATTGGAACTAAAATCACATTACTACAAAATGCTGAATCCATGAAGGGTGTTATCAATAATGCTGTTACTATTATTAAGCCTTCTAATTCTACATTCTCTTGTGATTTCCAGGCTGTTTTTACTGAAATCAATGCTAATTCTGTTTTGGATAGTACAAATTGTATTCATGATTTTTTGCATCCTACATTGTCATGTGATCTTCCACCTGATATTGAGGGTTTGGAAATTCATGGTTCTAAATTGTATGATAATGAGCATGCCATATTTAGATTTATGCACGACTCTAAATTTGAAATTGATCACCACGGATTTGCACATGTTTTTGACAGTTTAGGTACTAAAAGAGGAGTTGTACATAACCAAATTTTTATTGCTGTATATGCTCATTGTTTTTCAAATGAAATACTCTCTTGTGATTTAACACCAGATTTAATTATACTTGAGCATGAACATATTGAGTACTCTCCTTTTTGTGCAACCTCTTTTGCTGGTACATATTTTGTGAATTTTATTGACTGTTTTGATAAATCTAATCATGCTTTCTTTTTTAAGGAACTGTATATTGTGAGACCTCTCCCTATTGACCCAGAACCACCACCTAAGTGACTTGAAAAATTTTCAACATATTCATGCTTGTCATATTGTCCAACACATAAGTGACTTGAAAGCATGATCAGATTTATCCCAAGGTCGTGACCTGAGTGCGTTAAGTGAAGCTATGCATTTTGGAATAGGTTTCTAAGCTTCTATACCGAAATGGGGCAGCCACCACGAAAAGACACTCTTCCATTCTGCAGATTTGCACAAGGTTGAGCCACCATCATTTCCTCTCAAGTCTCCATTGATCCTGCACCCAAAACTTCTATTTTTCTTCATCTCTTCATCATTTTCTGAAATTTTAGACCAATCAAACCATTCCAACACCCTTCTTATCTATTTTTCCAACTTCATTTTTAGTTTTAACCATGGCTGTTGAAATCGCCTTGACTTGTCTTACTTACACCTTGGGGCCAACTTCAAATTAAACCAAGGATTGTACTATAAGCACAACCTCGGGTCGTTTCACTTGTGGAGCCGAAATTATGATCCTAGATTAACTAAATGCCATGAAGATGCAGATTGAGTGGAAAAAATTGGGGGTTTTCATTAAAACTGGTAATTGAGATAAAATGCAGTAGCAATGTAAATATATTTTTGGATTTTTGGGAGATTAAGATGAAATGGATGGAAAACAAGTGTTTTAACAGTTGATAAAACCTCTTGAAAATAGATTCTTGGCAATCATAGTTCTCTTAAGATATGGGGAGTTTTGCAAATTCATTAGATTTTCTTCAGAACAACCTCAATAACTCATTGAGTCCAATGTTTAAATCAATGAACTCCATTAATGAAAACATTGTTAAGCTTACCTAATATGTAGTTTAAGAATGATTAATGCAAATGGTTCAATGCAACACACAATCACCTCATCATCAAAACATGACCATGCGAGATGGAATAGAATCAAGAGAGTTACAAAGAACATATATGTGACTACATATATTTAAGCATAGGATTCAACATTAACCAATCCAACTACAAATGTAAATCATCAACTAAGGATTACAGAATCAACCAAAGTATCTCACTAAGAATTTACAAACCCTAGACCTAGGAATTCATAAATACATAGCTAGAAACTAAGATGAAACTGAAACTCCCCTTCTGAAGCTCTTAGAACTCATGCCAATCATCCATCTTCAAGAGCTGGATGAAGCCTAGCCACTCATGGTATACTGAAGCATCTCCAATAAATCTGACTCAGTGTTTCCTATGGGTGAAGGTGACAGTGGAAGGTGAAGGAATTAGGGTTTTGTGAGAGAGATAAGAGAAGATGAAAAGGAAAACGTGGATGGGGGCTGTCTATTTGAGTGTCACCTTCTTACCGAAAATAGGGTTTCTAACTCGAATATGACGTGTCTGGGTCTGTTCATGGAAGTGGGCAGGTCAAATTTTCCTGAAATGGTTGGGTCTGAAAATGCTGATACGAGGGGTTCACCGTGGCAAACCATGGTAGAGAGCTTCATTCTTGATGGTAGATGTTCGCCGCAGCGAAGGCAGAAGTGTGCCGCGATGAACCATGGCAGAGGCTCATCTTTTGCTCTGTGTGCTTTGAATCTTCAACCTTGGCTCCAATCTCAAGTGTCCTACACTGAAAAGCAACAATTTAAGGCATCAATTGTCCTAGAAATTAATTGAATACAATTAATGACTAATTATGATGATTTTACCCTAAAAAAGACACTAACTCAATGCATGGACTCTTAATCTAAAATAAGCTCAATTATAGCCAAAAGAGCCAGAAAATGCAACAAAACCGTGGATGATGTAATCAAAAGATAAGAATAATTTGAGCTCAATCAAATTCCCTCACACTTAGACCTTTGTACTCCTGAACAAAGCTCAAAAATAATTCAAAGAGATACCAGCACAAAGAGAAGCACTACCATGCTTAAAGATAAAAGCAGAAGATTAGTAAGAAATTCTCACGGGAGTTGACAACAGCAAAACAAAGATATGCTAAGAAATGAGCACAATGGACAATTAACCTAAAAGATATATCAAAGAGGTCTATCTCACGAATAAGTGTTTCGCTCTTAACTCACTCGTTTTGGGATTATTTCACTCTAAGTCTATTCAATCCAATTTCTACCATAGGCTTGTAATAATTCTACCTCTCCACCACGGGAAGCAAATTTTGCAAATCAAGAGGACTTTTAGGGGTCAGAATTTGAATGAAGGCCAAATGAAATGAATGGAATGAGAATGAAAATGGAAATGAGTACAAGCATACAAATTGTTAAAACAAAATTGACTTAAACAAACATGAGGAGAGAAGCTACTTATTTTTAATTTTTTTAATTTATTATTTTTATATCTCCATCTTTTCTTTTTCTCCTCTTTCTTTTTTATTGTTGTTGGAGCAACTCTCCTTTTTCTTCTTCTTCTTCTCTTTTTTTTTTTACAAGGAATAATAATGACCAAATAATTGCATGCATATACTTAAGATGAAGGTCCAAAGGGGTTTATAATGGTAAGGTGTTTGGGCTTGTGTTTGGGCAATAAGGGTTTGGAAATGAATGCCTCTATCATCTTTACAAAAATTAATTCACTAAGCTTCGATTAAGAATTAAAACAAGTTCTAGAGAAATATGAAGTAAACATATTCACTCAATTTAATAACTTAAGGCTCGAGAATCCTTCCAACAAGCTAAAATCTCAATTAATCAATCTCAAAGGTTAAAAACCACATAGTCCTAATTTCAAAGCATATCATCATTTACTATTTGTCAAAAACATGAGAATAACTAGTCCAAGTTCAACCCTCATTTAAAAACATGGAAAGTTTTCTAAAAGCACGAGTATAAATTGAACTTGCCATCAATTTCAAAAGGATGCAGGAGCATAAAGAATCTAAGCCAGGAAAAATTTTCTGAAGAGCAACTGAAATTGCAAAGCATTTATTAATGTTATTATTATATTCTTTTTATATATTTTTTTTTTTGTTCGCTGCGGCGAAGAATGGGGGTTGCCGCGGCGAAGGCTCACAGAGAGCAAACCTGGAGATAAAGCCTGCTCGCCACGGCGAAACATAAGTTGGCCGCGGTGAAGTATGGCTGAGAGCTAAATTAACGCTGACCAAAGGGGGTTTCACCGTGGCAAAGGCAGAAGTTTGCCGTGGCGAAAGGTGACAGAGAGCAGTGTTCAGTGCAATTTTCAACTCTTCAGAAAACTAAGTTCAAAATATTCACAATTCAACCAATTTATTAGTTCAAAAACACCTCAAAATCAAATAGATGCATGAGAATTATTTGCTAAAATCCATAAAAGGTCCCTCCCCCACACTTAAACTCAACATTGTCCTCAATGTGTGAACAACGCATAACAATGAAAACAACCAGCAGCAATGCAGTGCAGGGGTAATCACAAAGGAATGATCGAAGCAAAATAATAACAAAGCATCCATAATGGGAATTCAAAACCAATTGAAACACAAGAAAGTTTAAGGAATATCCAGCCTCTGAACAACAACACAAATTGAACAAAGGAAAACAACAGAAAAACAAAGACTAGAACTACTGCTGTGTCCCAGCATCATCCTCCCCTGACCCAGATGGTCCTGCACCAGAAGTGCCTGTTCTAGATGTCCCGGCTCTGCTCTGAGGGTCTTCCTCCTCCAGGGGCAGGATAAAGTTAAGCCAGTCAGCAATCAGAGCATCCACATGACAGCGGTAACGCCGATCTTGATCATAAAGAGCATCACGGTCCTTCTGCCTCTTCATCTCCCTGAGGAGTGTGACTCGCAACTGGTGGACATGGTCTGCCAGCTCATCAATGTCATCAGCCAGGACATTCAAGGTGATAGGTTCAGGGGCTTCTGGATCGTCCTGGCCTTCTTGGCCTGCAAGGGCTGGTGGGTCGGCTGCATAAGCTGCGCCAACATCATAGACGGGGAGGATGGGTGGATGAGGTCTAATGACAGGCTACTTGAGGCCATCATATCGAAACAAAGGGGCTGGCTCAAAGTAGCTGTCATTGTTGTACTCGGGGACATTAGCAGCGCGAAAAAGGTTAGTGATAAGGTGGGGGAAAAGGATGCTGTTGGTGAGTTTGGGGGTGTTGATGGCATCATAGAGGGCTGAGTAAATGGTGTTAGCTACATCAAAGGATTGGCCAGTCATGAAAAGGTAGACATAAAGGGCTTGGCGTTTAGGAATGTTGGCCAGGTGGGTGGTGGGGACTAGGTTGTTGCAGACAAAATACAGCCAAGGGCGGGCCTCAGGTAGGAACTCAGAGCGCTTAAGGTACTGCTCAGTAGTACGGGGGCATGCCAAGTGGCTCCCTCATGACATAAGGTTTGGACCATAGCGTCAAAAAGGTAGTTGTCTTTGTAAGCAGAGTAACCTGAGTGGCGACAAGGGGGAAGGCGGTAATGGAAACTAATGTTTTCAGTGGTGAAGGAATGGTGGACAATGACATTGCGAAAGTCAATGATCATAGAGCCATAGAAATGGGCATAGGTGTAAAAATGGCGAACAAAGGCGTCATTGCCCATAGTATGCTCTTGGACTAAACCGGTCAATTGGGAGGCTCGGAGCTGGCGGACAAAAGGGTTATCTGGGGGCTCTAAGGGGAAAGGTCGCTCTTTGAGGAGAGGTCTCTAGTCAATCTTTTGGTATAACTCCTCAAAGGTATACTCGTCCCTAGAATCAGATTCAGACACAGGTACAGGGTTCTTAGTATGAGGCATTCTCTGAACACAACAAACAAACACACTAAACAAAGACCAATCAAACAGCAACAAACACTACCCCAGAAAAACCAAAATTAACAACTCAGGCAATAGTAATTGGCTATGTAATGATTCATAGGTTTTTAATTTTACCAAAATCTTTCAAAATGAGTAAGAAAATCAAAGAAAAACACAATGCACCATGAATCATTAGATAGCCTAAGAGCTACGTAACTACAAAATGACATCAAAATAACCCAACCCAATAATACAACAGTAGAACAAAACCAACAGACTAACAACTAAACTAAACTAAAACAAAAGAAAGAGCAAAGGAAAGAAAAGAAAGGGAAAAGAACTTACCACACAGGAAGAATGAAGAAGAACTCGCACAGAGAGGGAAGGAGGGAGGTGACTATGGCAGAATAGGAACCGGCACAAGGGAGGAAGGAAAAAGAAAAGGGTACAGGTAGAGGGGGGTTCGCCGGCCGCACGAAGTGAGGAAGAGCTTCGCAAAGGGAAAAAGAAACTGAAGGGAATGAGGGGAGGCGGTTTCGCTGATAAATAGAAATTGAAGGGTAAGGGGGGTTTAATGGGATGGGGAAGGAAAAGACGGAAAAGGAGTTAAGAGAATTGAATGGGTAGGCAGTTACAAGGGGTAAAAAGGTAAATACACACTGAAAATTCAGATTTTAAATGAAACGTTCGCACAGAAACCGGACATTCGTCACAGCGAAAATTAACCGAGGCGAGGAGAAGGGGAAGAAAAAGACCTTCGCCGCGGCGAAACATAAGTCTACCGCGGTGAAAGTATCTCGAGAGCAACGCACAAAAACTGGCGATCTTCACCGCAGCGAAAGGTCACCGAGAGCAACCTGACATACAAAGGATCACTTCACCACGACGAAGGCTTAGGTTTGCCACGGTGAAGTGTCACAGAGATGCACAGAACAACATAGAAACACCCAAACAACAAGGAAATACAACACACAAACCACAGAGGCAGCTGGATACTTCAAAAACTTTAAAGTGCATCAAAAGAGATCAAAAGGTGCTCAAGAAGTCCATGATTAAGCAGCATACCACAAACAAGCTTTTTCAATCAATATGATTCATATAATTTATTACAAGCACCATATTACCAACAAGCACAAAATGAGATATGGTAGAGATCAGAATTTGCAGGGGGTCTTATTGAATTTAAACAACAACTACATTACTATACTATTGAAATGGTTTCTCCCCCACACTCATTTAACATACAATGCACAAAACATAGCAAGATCAATAATTAAGCAAAAGCATGTCAATGAGTGAAGGAAAGAAACGACCAAGGAATTAAGGAGGCTTTTGATTTTCTTGGTAGAGCTTTAGTAGATGGCCATTAACTTTAAATCTGGCCCCGGTCTCCTCATGTAGTAGCTCCACCATACCAAAACTATGCGCTTTAGTGACTATGTATGGCCCATCCCATCTGGTGTTGAATTTTTCGTGCTTGAAAGTGAATCGAGCCTTGTACAACAGCACTCTATCGCCTTCCTTGAAGTCCTTTCTCAAGATACCCTGATCATGCACAAATTTGGTCTTTTCCTTGTAAAGTCTGGAGTTCTCATAAGCTTCAAGTCTAATCTCCTCCAACTCTTGCAATTGCAGCTTCCTTTCCATACCAGAGGACTCTATAGTCATGTTGCACTGCTTGACCGCCCAATATGCTTTGTGTTCCAGCTCTACTGGCAAGTGACATGGCTTTCTAAAAACTAGGCGGTAGGGAGACATGCCAATGAGTGGTTTGTATGCAGTCCGGTAGGCCCATAAGGCTTCTTCTAACCGTGAGCTCCAGTCCTTCTTGGATGGCTTAACCATTTTCTCCAGAATATGCTTCACTTCCTTATTAGATATTTTAGCTTGACCATTGGTTTGGGGGTGATAGGCAGTAGAGATTTTATGAGTGACACCAAATTTGGACAACAAGTTATTGACTCTCCTATTACAAAAATGTGTTCCCCGATCACTCACTACAGCCCTAGGGATCCCATAACTACAGAAAATGTGAGATTTAAGAAATCTATGAACAATAGGGGCATCATCTTTTCTACAAGGTATAGCTTCTATCCATTTGGACACATAATCAACAGCTAGCAAAATGTATATAAAACCAAAGGATGAAGGAAAGGGTCCCATAAAATCAATCCCCCAAACATCGAAAATCTCATAAAACAGTAAGGGCTGTTGATGCATCTTATGTCTTTTTCCTAACCCCCCAAAGCGTTGACATTTGTCATAGGACCGACAAAATGCAAAAGAATCTTTGAAGAGGGTTAGCCAATAAAATCCAGAATCTAAGATTTTCCTAGATGTCCTCCTTGCACTAAAATGAACCCCACAAACCATGGAATGGCAAGCTGAAATAATAGGGTCAAAGTCCTCCTCCGGTACACACTTCCGTATCACTTGATCACTGCACATCCTCCACAGATGAGGGGCATCCCATATATAGTACTTTGACTCACTACGAAGCTTTTGTGCCTAAAATCTTGACATAAAGGGAGGAGTAAGTCCAGACATTAGATAATTGACTATATTAGCATACCAAGGCTCTATAGCAACCAAGGAACATAAAGCTAAATCAGTAAAAAAGTCACAAGTCAAGTCAGAAGAGCCTACTCCCCTTGTATCCTCTGGTAGCCTACTCAGGTGGTCGGCTACTTGATTCACTGCCCCGACTCTATCCTTAATCTCAATGTCGAACTCTTGAAGCAGTAAAGCCCATCTGATCAATCTTGGTTTAGATTATGGCTTTTTGAGTTGATAGCGGACAGCTGCATGATCTGTATACACAACCACTTGAGAATTAACTAGATACTATCTAAACTTATCTACAGCAAATACAATGGCAAACATTTCTTTCTCGGTGGTGCTATAGTTGACTTGAGCTGGGTCAAGTGTTTTAAAGGCATAGGCTATGACTCTAGATTGCTTCTCCTCCTTCTAGCCAAGCATAGCACCCACTGCACAATTAGAAGCATCACATGAGAGTTCAAAATATAAATTCCAGTTGGGTGCAGTCAAAATAGGAGGTGAAACTAGCATAGACTTGAGAGTATCAAAGGCATGTCTACATTTTTCATCAAAATTAAATTCCACATCCTTTTTAAGAAGAGTAGAAAGGGGCAAAGCAACTTTACTAAAATCTTTAATAAAGCGCCTATAAAACCCTGCATGCCCAAGAAAAGATCTCAAATCTTTAAGACAGGTCGGGTAAGGCAAAGATGAGATAATTTCAATTTTTGCTTTGTCAACCTTAATTCCTTTGCAAGAAATAAGGTGACCTAAGACTATACCACTACCCACCATGAAATGACATTTCTTAAAATTCAAAACAAGATTTTTGGCTATACATCTCTCTAAAGCCTGCCTTAAGCTATTTAGGCATTGATTGAAGCTCTCCCCATAAACTGTAAAATCATCCATGAAAACCTCCATATTGTGCTCTAAAAGGTCACTGAAAATCGCCATCATGCACCTTTGAAAGGTGCCTGGAGCGTTGCAGAGCCCAAATAGCATCCTTCGATAAGCGAAGGTACCAAAGGGGCATGTGAAGGTGGTTTTATCCTGATCCTCGGGGGCTATGGGTACCTGAAAATAGCTAGAAAAACCATCTAAAAAGCAGTAATGCGATTTACCAACCAGTCTTTCCAATATTTGGTCAATAAAGGGGATGGGAAAGTAATCCTTGCGTGTTGCATCATTAAGTCTCCTATAGTCTATGCACACACGCCATGAATTTTGCACCCTGGTAGGACTTAACTCATCCCTTTCATTCCTTACTATTGTTACCCCACTCTTCTTTGGCACAACATACACTAGACTGACCCACTCACTATCAGAAATTGGATATATTATCCCAGCACTCAACAGTTGAGTAATTTCTTTCTTAGCTACATTAAGTATGAGAGGGTTCAATCGTCTTTGGGGTTGTCTCATTGGTTTTGATTCCTCACTCAGTAGAATCCTATGTGTGCAATCAGCTGGACTAATTCCAGGAAGATCAGCTAAAGTCCACCCTATTGCCCTCCTATGCTCCCTCAAAACAGATAAGAGTCTCTCTTCCTCACCCTCAAAGAGCGAGTTAGCAATAATAACAGGCAATTGTTCATTAGACTCAAAGAAAGCATATTTCAAAGTAGGGGTAGGGGTTTCAAGTCAAGTGTAGGTGGTTGCATAAATGAAGGAATCAATTTATGAAGTTCAAGAGAGAACAGATTACTCCCCTTTCCTTTAACCAATGATAGTTGCTCAGCCTTGTAGTTAACTTCCTCTCCAAGCGTTGAACCAACTTCTAGTTGATCTACAGCAACCGCCTTAGAGGGATTCTTCTCCATGACATCTTCCTCCATATCTGAAATAACAGCAGGAAACCTTTCCCCAAGGGAATCATCACTGACAATAGAGGAATCACCGTCCAACTTGGAGTCGATGGAGGAAACAGAAAATGTATGTGGAATAGAAAGCATGCAATTAACCACAGTACAATCAAGGCATGTAACATCACCACCACATGAACAAGTAGAAAGTGCAGAGTAAAGAGATGAAAAGGAAGAGATGGATTCATTCTCATCAACAGAATCATCAGTGTAAAGATCAGAATAGAAAGAGTCATTTTGCAATTCAACTTTAGAGCAAGCATCGTCAACAGCAATGTCTATCATGTTAACCCCCAAAAGTGAATAGTCCTCATAAGGATGTTTCATTGCTTCATACATGTTAAAAGAAACTTTATTATCACCCACCTCCATTGTTATGGTACCCTCTTTCATGCTAATCATGGTATTAGCAGTCCTTAAGAAAGGTCGACCTAAGATTAGTGTGGTGTCATTTGCAAACTCAGAAGACATGTCATGCACATAGAAATCAGCAGGAAAAATCAAATCCTTAACTTGGACAAGAATATCCTCAATAATGCCCTCAGGATACCTAATAGTCCTATCAGCTAGTTGGAGTATAACAGTAGTAGACTTAAGAGTCTTGACTCCTAGTGAAGTGTAAACGGACTTAGGCATGACATTAATGGCTGCTCCTAGATCAAGTAAGGCTCCCCCTATATTGACTTTTCCTATAGTGCAAGGGATAGTGAAAGATCCAGGGTCTTGACATTTTACTAGGATTTGGGGTTTAAACAATGCAGACACATTAGAGGGTAATTGAACTCTTTCATTTGGCTTAAATCTCCTCTTTTGTGTACACAGCTCTTTTAAAACTTTGGCATATTTAGGAATCCTTTTAATCAGGTCAAGCAAGGGAATGTTGACTTCTACTTTCCTAAAGGTTTCAAGCAACTCATGGTCTTGCCTTTCATTGCCCATTTTTACATTTTTCAAGTAAGAATGAGGAAAAGGTAGTTCATTGATATTTACCTCCTTACCTTCTTTGCTCAAGGCTCCATGCTTGCTTGGTTCAGATCCCTTTGTATTCCCCTTGCCATAATGCTCAACAGTAGATTCCTTTCTTTGCAATTTCATTTCCTTGGAGCTTTCAGACTTTTTGACCTCTTGGGGAGATGGTGCCAGATCATCACAAATAATTTCCTCATCAATAGCCTCATCCTCCTCTTCATTAAACTTAACTTTCTTCCCACTTCGAAGAGTAATAGCATTTAAACTCTTACGTTTATAATAGTGTTGGAGGGGATAGTACCGCTGCTCCTAGCCTGCTGCTCACTCATATTATTGGACAGCTGAGTTACATATGAATTGATGTTCTCAGCCTTTGTCTCCCAATGCTCCATCCTTTTCTCTAAGGCACTAAATCTGGCATCATTCTTAGACGAGTCTTGTTGAATCAAGGATGCCAAAGAGTTAAACTGGGTGGCATTAGAGGTCCTTTCTTCTTTCATTAAGGCCATCATGTTGTGCAGGAGTTGGTTTGTGTCTTCTTTAGGTAGAATGGTCAAGGCCTGAGGTTGGTTTTGGAACTGGTTTGAGGATGAACCAGCTCCTCTACTCTTCTGAAATATGTTCGAAGGTCTACTCTCATCATTTCTCTAGCCTAGTCGAGGATTAGCTTTCCACCCCTCATTATAAGTGTTGGAGTAGGGGTCCCATTTCTTATTTGGACGACCTTGGAAAACCGCAGAGACCTCCTCATATTGGCCTGGACAGACACTAGAGATATGTATAACCGAACCATAAGTCTCGCAACTAGGGTCAGTAATATCCGTGGTGGTTGCTAGTCTATGCACATTCATATTCTTCAACTTCGCTATAATAAGGGATAATTAAGAAGTCACCTTGCTTTCCAGGGAATAAACCTTTGATTCCAAGGTGTCCATTCTCCTGTTGTGAACCGCGGAGGTCCCCAATTCATGTACCGCTCTAGTATCTCTTACACTGAATTGTTGATGATTCAGGGCCATCTTCTTTATTAAATCCCATGCTTCCTGAGCAGTAGACTCTATCAAAGATCCTCCTGATGCAGCATCTAGCATACCCTTCTCTTGGTTCTTCAATCCATCATAAAAATATTGCACCAGTTGTTCATCCGGGATTTGATAGTGTGGGCATCTTGAGAGCAGGTCTTGGAATCTATTCCAGTAGTCATAAAGAGATTCGTCATAGTCTTGTTTAGCCGAATAGATCTCTTTTCTCATGGAAGAAGTTCGAGAAGCCAGAAAGTATTTCTCCAAGAATGCCTTCCTTAAGTTCCCCCAGCTGTGGTATGCATCAACCACATGCCTTGGAAGGCTCATATACCACTCGCGAGCTTTGCCTTCCAAATTCAAATGAAAGACCTTCCACAGTACTTGATCCAACGATGCTCCTTCTGGCTTCATGCTCTGACAAACCATAGAGAGGGATTGTAAATGCAGATAAGGATCTTCTCCTGTCAAGCCATGGAATTTTAGGAGTGAGTTTATCAATAAACCTTTAATTTCAAAGTTAACTTCAAAATTTGGACATGCAGTAGTAAATGGGTCAAAGTTAAGATCAGATGTGGTGGCTTCCCTAATTGTTCTTCTTCTAGGGTTCCCATTATTGTCTCCCACTCTCTCTTGTTCTCCATTCCCTCTATTGCCTCCATTCCTCACTTGGTTGGCATTGGGGTTAGGATTAGGGTGGTTAGGTGGTAAATCAGCCATGATATCTTCTTCAGTAGGTTCACTCTCACTGCTAGATAAGCTAGATTCTACAGAAATATTTTCTTGTTCGACTACTAATTCGCTTGTTCCCTCAACTCTTTTCTCTCTTCTTATCTCTCTGAGTCTTCTCTCAATCTCAGGGTCAAAGGGTACAAGTTCATATTTTCATGGCATGCAAGAAATAAATCACAGAGAAAGAGCAAACAAAATTGACTTGCAGCACACAAAGTTAGATAAAAGTATGAATTGTGATGGATGCAAGTGTATGTATGGGTATGAGTGTGTATGCACAGAAAAAGAAGCAAAATGCTTAAGTTTTCAAAAAGGGTCAGATGAGTTTGCCGCGGCGAAAGGAGATGTGTTCTGCGACGAAAGGTGACAGAGGCAAAATATGAGCTGTGCAGCAGAGGTTTACCGCGGCAAAAGTAGGAGTGTGCCATGACGAAGGTATCCCAAGAGGAATCCTTTAGTTTTTTAGAAAGGTTTGCCACAGTGACGGGACAGGTTTGCCGCTGCTAACTGTCACAGAGAGTCAATCAGTTTACTGGATGCCACTGATGCAAAGAGGAAATGCAGAAGATGTAGAAAATCAGTATATTTGTTTGTATTTCTAAAAAATTTTGATGCTATGCAAGATGAAAACCTATACTATGAACAAATATGTAACTAAACTACCTAAAATGCAACCTAAAAGGATCAAAACTTCAATTGACAACCAGATGACACAAGCTATCCTAGAGAACTAATTTCTTGGCTCCCCGGCGACGGTGCCACTTGAAATCGCCTTGACTTGTCTTACTTACACCTTGGGGCCAACTTCAAAATTAAACCAAGGATTGTACTATAGGCACAACCTCGGGTCGTTTCACTTGTGGAGCCAAAATTATGATCCTAGATTAACCAAATGCCATGAAGATGCACATTGAGTGGGAAAAATTGGGGGTTTTCATTAAAACTAGTAATTGAGATAAAATGCAGTAGCAATGTAAATATATTTTTGGATTTTTGGGAGATTAAGATGAAATGGATGGAAAACAAGTGTTTTAACAGTTGATAAAACCTCTTGAAAATGGATTCTTGGCAATCACAGTTCTCTTAAGATATGGGGAGTTTCGCAAATTCATTAGGTTTTCTTCAGAACAACCTCAATAACTCATTGAGTCCAATGTTTAAATCAATGAACTCCATTAATGAAAACATTGTTAAGCTTACCTAATGTGTAGTTTAAGAATGATTAATGCAAATGCTTCAATGCAACATACAATCACCTCATCATCAAAACATGACCATGCGAGATGGAAGAGAATCAAGAGAGTTACAAAGAACATATATGTGACTACATATATTTAAGCATAAGATTCAACATTAACCAATACAATTACAAATGTAAATCATCAACTAATGATTACAGAATCAACCAAAGTATCTCACTAAGAATTTACAAACCCTAGACCTAGGAATTCATAAATACATAGCTAGAAACTAAGATGAAACTGAAACTCCCCTTCTGAAGCTCTTAGAACTCATGCCAATCATCCATCTTCAAGAGCTGGATGAAGCCTAGCCACTCATGGTATAATGAAGCATCTCCAATGAATCTGACTCAATGTTTCCCATGGGTAAAGGTGACAGTGGAAGGTGAAGGAATTAGGGTTTTGTGAGAGAGATGAGAGAAGATGAAGAGGAAAATGTGGATGGGGGCTGTCTGTATGAGTATCACCTCCTTATCGAAAATAGGGTTTCTAACTCTAATATGAAGTGTCTGGGTCGGTTCATGGAAGTGGGCAGGTTAAATTTTCCCGAAATGGTCGGGTCTGAAAATGCTGATACGAGGGGTTTGTCGCGGTGAAGGGTGGGTTCGCCGTGGCGAACCATGGCAGAGAGCTTCATTCTTGACAGTAGACGTTCGCCACGGCGAAGGTAGAAGTGTGCCACGGCGAACCATGGCAGAGGCTCATCTTTTGCTCTGTGCGCTTTGAATCTTCAACCTTGGCTCCAATCTCAGGTATCCTACACTGAAAAGCAACAATTTAAGGCATCAATTGTCCTAGAAATTAATTGAATACAATTAATGACTAATTATGATGATTTTACCCTTAAAAAGACACTAACTCAATGCATGGACTCTTAATCTAAAATAAGCTCAATTATAGCCAAAAGAGCCAGAAAATGCAACAAAACCATAGATGATGTAATCAAAAGATAAGAATAATTTGAGCTCAATCAGCTGTTCATTCAGGGAGCGATTGCGATTGGTTTGAAGGTATGAGAGGCTAAACCCTTAGTCTCTTGGTGATGGAGAACGAAGCTTGAGCTCAATGATCTAATCGGAGAGTTTTTCTTTGTTTAATGCTGTGTTGAATATTTCTAGATTTAGGAACTTTCTACACTTGTATCAAACTTGGTTTATGATTGTAAATTTGGTGTTTAGACTATTCTATTGTATTTGGATTGGATGATGTTAATGTTGATTAATCTATATAATATTTCAGTTTGAATCCTTGTGTTCAGTTTGATTTTCAATGATTATTGTGATTAATCTGCGTGCTTGGTATTCTGTGTTTGTTGATTGACATTCAGAGGACATTTGCATCATTCGTTCATCTACACTCTAAGTGGTTTTCAGCAGTGTCTTAAGAGATGTTAATTAACTTTGATTAAAATGAATTTTCATTAATTAAGATATTGGACCCAAGTGATTACTTGGAGTTTTCTTCAGACTTAGAGATTTTCTAAAACTCAATCATTCTAAAGAGTAGTGATAGCTGAGTTTTCATCATCAAGAGACTATTAACCATAATTCCCTTTTAATCCAAAACATTTCTTCATTCACTTAAAATACCAAAAATAGTTAATTTTCTGCACTTTACATTTGTTGCACCACTTTTAAAACAACTAAAATCCTCTTTTTGCAATGTTTTTGAAACCCAATTTAGACTAGAATTTCCAATAACAAGCTCCTCGAGAAGAACGACTGGTTGCATCCTATACTGCATTTTATCTGGTATAGCTCTCTTTCTTGATGATCTGGAAGGTGACAGTCTGGCCATCGATCAAACATTCTACTTATCAATTCTTAAAGTTGGGGCTAGATGGGTTGGGCTATCCCGGCCGCTACTTGCTCGGGTTATTGTAATTGTACTGTGGCTGTTGTTATCATTGCTGCTGTTGCTGTCACATCCGACAATATGGTAATTAGGAATAGAAATATTCCTAAATAATTAAGAGCCAAAAATGATGAGGAGAATTAGAAGAATTTTGGTGGAAAATAATTATTATGATTTTCCAAGCCAATTATGAAAATTTGACTAATTAAGGAAGATTGGTCAAATATAATTATGGAAAAATATTTCCAAGCCTTAGAAAATTAAGGAAAAATAAAGATAATATCCTTCAAGAATTATATGAGATTATAAAATTATTTTTATGACCAAATTACCCTTAGAGAAATTACAAAAGAATTTAAGGGTGATTTAGGCCAATTTAAGGGATTTTATTTGGAAAATTCCAAATAAATATTTTTAAGGAGAATAAAATTCCAAGAAAATTCCTATGATATCCCAAGGAATTATAAGAGATTATGGAATTAAAAAAAGACCCTCAAGTATCCAAGATTTTTCCCAATACCTTTGAAAAGTGGAAAAACCCTGAAGGGAGGGAAATTAGTTTCTTCTTTTTATTTAATTATTGAGAAATTCATTTTGAGGCAAAGAGGGCAATTTGGAAAGATAAAAATAAGGAGAATAAATTAGAGATCTGACAGAAAATAATTACAGAGGCCAAAATACTGTAATTATAGAAACGAAGTTAAACCCGGAGTCGAAATGCATTGATAAAGCAAGACTAGTGTCTTGCAAATCAAATGGATCACATTGAGCCATGTGTCAAGCCCTTAATGGAGAGGATTTGAACTTGCCAAGTGTCTTCTCAAATGGAGAGGATCTTGACTTTTGGTAATTAATTTCAATTGGATTTTGTTAATTAAGAAAGAGAAAGCAAGATTAAAGAGGGTAATGACACTTGGAATTTCATTTATGATGGTGGTTGGGATATTTTGGCTTATTAAACAAGCTCATCTCCCCTAATATTTAGATGTTATTTCGTGCAAGTGAAAGGAAGAGAGAAAAGAGAGGGTTTTGAAGAAGAAACAAGGAAAAGCTATCAACTTTGGTCACCTAATCAAGGATTCAAGGTTAGTTCTTGGTTCTAAATGGATCCTTGCCTTGTTTTCTTTCTTTGTATGGTTGAAAATTTCTGTTTCCTCTCTTCTTTGGGTGCTGGATGAAATGCTTCTCATATGGGGAAAGAAGTTTTGTTGGTCACACTTGCTAAGACACATCAAAACATGTTAGTTCCTAGTGTTTGCAAGTGAGTATAGGTTGTTTTGAAGCATTTTTCTTGGTTGTTTCTTTGGGTATTCATTTCGGCCAAGATGATGACTGAACCTTAGGATGATTTTTTCAATGTTTTAAGGCTTCCATGATGCTTAAAATGAGAAATAGTGTAAGGTAAACCAAAGGGAACAAGTGTTGGAGCATTAAAACAAAGTTGTAATTTTTGTTCAAGTACCCCTAGTGGTTCGGTCAAGGGTAGCTAAAAGGAGGAGTTTTATTTTCATAGATCTTAGCACATATTTGGAATCTACATGAAAAACCATGTAGGAATAAGTCAAGAAGAAATTTTTAGGGTTAAAAGGAAACAAGTTCAAAAATAGTGAACAAAGGTAGAAGCTTTAAGGAGCAAGAGTCATTTTTTATTTGTGTTATTGCTTTTTCTTGATTGGTTAATGATTCTTGCTGCCCTTTTTGGTGGATTGCATTGCTAGGGTTTGATATTTGTGAAGGGAAAGAAGAGAAAGAAAGAAAGCTCAAGCTTTTGGAGCAAGGTAGCAAGTTAAACCTAGCTACTAACACTAACTTGGCATTATTGATTATGGCATGATTAATTGCTATTATGTGGTTGAACTTTCTTGATTGTGATGTGGCTGCTCTTTGCACTTTCTTGCTTTGGCCTTTGCATGATTGAGTTTGCCAAAATGATAAGCATGCTAGTTCACCAATAGTAGTTAATATAATTATGCATGTTGATGATGCTTGTTGGTGATATAGTTGGTTAATTTGCTATTGGGATTTCAAAGAAATCTCATTCCCCAAATGCAATCTAACATTTTAGGGCCTGAATCCTCCAAGGGAAAGATGCAGATTGAAGGTTAAATTTGTGGTGACTTGCCACAAAAATTCGTGAATCTTTCTGGCTATGTATATATCATACTAACAGTGTTGTAAACACACTGCCACTGCCACGTGCACGCAACTTTTTGATTAAGCTCCAGAATGCGTTTAATCACAAAATTTGGCATGATGATAGATAACATCCTGAGGTTCAATTTGATAGCTAACACATTAAAATTGGCCAAGTATACTATTTTTAATGATTTTTCAAAGTTAATGGTCAGAATCTGGGAAAAGGGTTTTTGGCAAATGGACAATGCTACGTTTCACAAAAACCTGACGCTTTTTCCTAAGGAATTGGATCACAAGATTATTTTTCCTTGAAATAGAAATTAAAGAGATTTAAATATAATTTTGAACCACCCCATTTTAATTTTTGTGGAATAAGTTATGAATTTTTGAAGTTGGGCCAGAAAACTTGATTTTTACCTAATAAACAGTGAAAATCCGAAATTTAGCGTTTTTGAGATAAAATTGAGCTCAAGACCATCCAATGTGGTCTAAAATGGTTTTAAGTGGAACCTAAGTTGATAAAATAGTAAGGTGTGACAGTTGTAGCACCCCTTCCTTGCTCTCTACGAGCTTAGGTTATTCATAACTCTTATATCGTCCACTGTTGTTCCCTTAGTTGGTTCATTATTACTTGAATTGGATCGACAGGGGGCCTGTTCTATTCTCCCCTTTATATCTCATAATTTATCCTCATTGTACCTACTATCTTCTCTTAACTTCATAAAGAACAACATCACCATATAACTTTTACTTTTATATATAACCCATTCATATACATACAGCAGTATAGTTCCTTTAGTCACAGCCAGTCATATAAAGAGTCATATAGTTAATACAACTATTTAGAACTATTCTGGAAAAGGAAAAGTAGAAGTAACAAAATCGTTTAAGGCATCCAGCATTTGCTCAAAAGTATATTCGTCTACTCTGTTACTTATGGACGGTACAAACTCCTCCCAAATCCATGTATTTGGAAGAGTAGATATCAGTGCCTCACCTCACATATCGGCATTCGGGGTCTAGCTTCCCTTATTGATTGATGTATACAATTTCCTAACCCAACGGAAGAAATCAAGGTAAACTGTGGTATACTGATCTTTATCCCTCTTGATGTACCTGCCCAAGTACTTGAGTTCCTTAATCAGATGCTCTATCGTATTAATTTCCTTAGGCACTGATGATGACCTCTTCCTCAGAGGTAAAGTGCTATCGGGGCCTACCTTATCGTCATGAGTTCTTGATCTAGGCACTGGCCACGAACGTAATCTTGGCTATATAGTTGTTGCTGGCTATGTACAGGACTCTGCCTCATCCTCCTGTAGCTCTATTATCTGATTCGAGCCCACTGCGGAATAAGTATCCTCGGTCTCCCTAGGGAGTAAGTAATAGTAATGTCCTAGTGGGGAAGCAGGATCATTGGAACCTCCTACCCGAGGGTGGTCCACTGAGCAATCGCTTTCACAGCATGCCATCTTTCTAACTTTTGTTCTTTCCCCAGTAGTGTAGCAAACTAAACCAACAATATAATTCAAGCAATACAGTGCAACATAATTCAAGATAACACAGAGCAATACCATGCCATACAGTATCACAGTGCACTACTAGAAGAACAGTTATCAAACACACCCAAACCTTTAATCTATAACAAACTTATCACATAATCAGACCATATTACAATAAGCCAGAACCTTTACATTGATACCAAAAAGTGTCACACCTCCTTTATTACCTCATTATACATCAATTGGAACCATTCAGAATCATTATACAAGCCGTAAGTATGAGAAAATTTTAATCTCACAATTTCTATTTTCTGATTTCCGTACACTATGCACAGCAATTTGGGCCAACTTTGAAAATTGATAACTAATTGTAGAAAAATCAAAAAGGAATGGTTCCAAGTAATATGGAAATCTCTTGACATGCTATTTAAAATAAAAATACTCATTAGTATCTAGATCTCATACATCGTTCTCAGATTTCATTCAAAGTGATACTGTTCATTTGATCATTTTTTAATTTTTCAGGATTTATGCCCAACTTTGGGAAGGATATAACTTTCTGTACAAAACTCTAAATTTAATGAATTACTACTTGTTTTAAAGCTAAAAATGAGATCTATAAGCATGCCAATTTTTAAATCCAGATTCATCCAATTGTTCAAAATCACTTTGGTCAAACTTTGCTCCCAAAAAGTCAACCTTTATCCCTTTTTCAAACCATTCTTGCCTTTTCTTTTCCTTTTCCTTTCATCTAGCTTCTCTAATCATATGACACATACTTAATCATGATTCCTTAACCAATTATTCAAATGTAAGGCACCCTTATCACTGATACAACAACTCGATATAATTTCATACATACACATAACAATGTATATAATTACATAGTATTATTTCAACAACAATAAACTTCCTCCTCTTCCAAGTGAATCCCTTTTCTTTCTCCTTACTCTCAGTGACACCACCTGGGATTCCTATTACTGTTTATACATTGAGGGGAGAGAGATTTCATTGAAATCTCAGTAGCAATGAATTACAATCGTCATGTAAATCAAGCAAGTATAATGTGACATGTTATAAAACTTCAAACATCCTCAAGTCACATAAATCATATTTTGCATCATACCAAAAGAGGAACATCAACAATTTCACATTGACATATTCCTATACATTTGGCCAAATCACAATCAAATGCCATAAAGTCAACCATTATCACCACATAAATTCATCAATTCAAGCAATCAACATAAACACATTAAACAAGCAAGATAAACAATCAAATTATAATTCAATGCTATCTCTTAATCCTTGATGCAATTCAGCCTTCTTAAGGGAATTATGCTCTCCTTGAATTTCCTTCACAAACCTATCAATTCAAGTGTAAACACATTCCAATTCATCAATAATTCAAGCATAAATACCGATGGTTAACATTAAACTTAACTAAACCCATTTTTCTTTGATTTTTGACATAATTATTCCCTCTTTGTTTCCATCAATCTCTTGGTCCATTCCTACACAATTTTTCATGTAGAATTCAAATATCTAATCAGATTATAAAAATCACACTCCTTCCCTTTCATTTAAGCTTGGCCGAATAGGGGTCTATATTTTCCAAAAATTCTATTTTTGATTCTAATGATTTCAAACACTTCCCTTTAGTATATTCCTACACAAAAACATCATTTGAACTCATTAGAATCATCAAAACACATCAAAACAAACTTCTACCCCAAGATAGCATGGTGGCCGAATTGATGTGTCTTGAAGCCTAGGTTGATTTTCTTCCAAAAATCAATCCATACACCACTTAAACATGCTTATTCCACATCATATTTAAGGTCTCTATCCTTCCCTAAAGCATAAGCATGTTAACCGAATTTATGGCAGCAAAACACCTCCAAAATAATTCAATTTCCTAACCAAAACAAGCTTTAATCTTAACCAAACCAAAGCTCAAACATACCTTGGTGAATCCTTGATTAAAGCTTGATGATTTCTTGTCCAAAAGCACTTGTTAAATTTGCTCAAAAATGAAATGGGCAGCACCTCCCCTTATTTTACCAATTTTCTACCTATTTTGGGTATTTAGAGGGGGCATTCATAGACAAAATAAATCTGACCCTTATTTCCCCATTTGCACATCCAAAGGCCACCTAGGGAGGGTTATTTGGCAGCCATCCAATGCAAGAAGGATTCAGATTTGAACAAGTGTCCTTTTTCTTGAGTTTTCCAACATTTATCTATGAAAATTAGATTTTATTTTAATTAATTTGAAGTGTGCAGAATTATCATGAAATTGGGCTTCATTCCAGGCCCAATGTGGGTCCCACACATGGTTTAGAATGGCCTAAAAAGATGGCTCACAAACCAAATCAAAATCCGAAACCATTCTGAAACTTTATTGGTTACTATTCACTAGTAACATTATATAATTTTTATAGACCTCCAAAAATTCACTTCTCTCCATGCTAATTCAATTTTTAATATAAGAACATGATATAAAAATTATCAGAATTTTTTGCCACCTCTAGGTATTTATTTTGAATTTTTCCCGATTAGGCCTCTATCAGTGTAACTGCAGGAAAATAATTTCTATAAAATTAATTCTGGGCCTTCCAAGGCCTAAAGCCAATTTTATAAATTCAAAAAAATATTTGGATAATTTTCCCATATTTTTTCTGAAATTATTGAAGCCTCTAGCTATTTAAAATAATTAATTTTCCTCAAATTTTCATTGTTTTCCCAAAAAACCTCTGTATTCGGAAAATTCCATAAAAACTCTTTTTTCCATTATTTTCACCTTTAGGGACTCCATTGAGGTTTCAAAACCTCTAATTCACCAATTTTCTATTTTTAGGGAATTTTCTAGAATTTTTCTCAAAATTTTCCGTTTTGCCCTTCCTAGGCCGTTAATTACAAAAATACCAGCTTGGACCTTATCGGGGTTTCAGATCAAAAGTTGTTTCATCTCCCCGTCTAGTTTCTATACTAGCCCTTGAAAATATTTTTCATGTAGCGTCTTGAGTTTTATTTTGAGTTTTAGTAACCCTTTTTGGTTGATTTTGAGGATAGTTTAGTGATTAAACTTGAACTTGGTGTTTGGTTTGGGATTAAGTGAATTAGAGGAGTAGGTGAACAAATTCCTCTCAGGATAACCGGGGAGTTCTAGGGGGAGTGTCATTTCAGGAAGGGTTTGTCACACCTTACTTATATAATACCTTAGCATTCATTTAGAACCATTCCAAACCACTTTGGATGGTCTTAAGCTTAAAAATTTCAATTTGGACGTTAATTTTCGGATTATTACTGTTCACTGTCCAGTTTTCAGATTACAGGTCCAACTTTGAAAAATCATAACTAATTCTAGAAAAATCGTATGGAGGTGTTCCAAAATTCTACGGAAAGCTCTTTCAATGCTCTTTAAGGGAAAAATATTCAACTGAACTCATCCTCACTGAAAACGTACAGTTTATTGGATTAAAATTACTATTCATTTGGTAAAATCTGGACTTTCCAGATTCTGTGCCTTAACTTCGAAAATTCATATCTCTTTGTATACACATCCAAATGATGTGATTTACCACTCATTTTAAAGCTTGAGATATGCATTATAATTGTACCAAATTCCGTAGCTTAACTCATTCATATGATAGGTCAAACTGAAGCTTGAAATTAACTGCTTTAGGACCTACGTTTTTTTCCCTTAATATCTCTTTACTTTAATTCTTTTTATTTCTTTGGCATACCTAACATGGGCTTACTCTTTCTCATTCATACTCATATACTTTCATTCATGCCATAAACATCCTAAGCATATACATTGAAGTAATGGCATTCATAACATAATTTACAGCATAGGAGAATTATACATTGAATATTAATATCATTCATTTGCCTTAATAATTCTCCACTTCTTCTCCTTGCTTCTCATGCCATTAGTGCCCATCATTGATTCACCTAAATGGTTGGTTAGGGAGGGGGTGAGATTCGGGGGAATCTCAGTAGCAAACATTACCACATACATGCACAAGATGGATGCTAGTGTATGGTATGTAGTTTTTCATAAACTTAAGTTAACTAGTGACATGCCATCATGCTTTATGCTTGGTATAAAAATGCATGGCCATGGGAACATATTAAAAACAGCATTTCCAGCAACAATCATCATGTCACAACATCATTCAAACAACAAATACAAACCAACACATAAGCATACCATGTCAAGCACATAAAGGGTAAGTTCACTACCTTGCACCTCAAGCTTTCCTCTTACTTTTCCTTTGACTCCCTTGACTTTCCAACCATGTGGGCATTCGATCAACATCACTAAACATCCTCTTGGATGTTTCAAAGGTCCTAAACATAACCATAATGATGACACAATCCATTAGGACCATTTGATTACATAAAGTTCAAGACTAGCTTTCTTGAACCTCAACCCTTTCTCTTAGTCTTAGGGTTTTCTTTCTAGATTTTCTAACATAAATCTCATCATTTTCCATTCTTATGATCCATTTCTTATCAATTAGGATCACTTTAGGTGGCTTTAGATTCAAGAATATCAAATCTGGAAATTTTGGTTCGCGGGTACTGTTCACGCAGAATCTCCAGAATTTTTGCTCAACTTTGAAAATTCATAATTAAATCTAGAAAACTCCAAATTGAGTGCTTCCAAGTCTCACTGAAAGCTAATTAAGTTAAATTTAAACGAAAAATAGTTTCAGGAACCAATTCTACGCAGAACAGTACCAGAATTGTACGGAACTCGACAATCTCCCAAAAGTTCAACACTGTTTCCAGATTTCAAACCCTAACTTTGAAAAATCACCATAAATCGTACACATATCCAAATAAAGTGTTCTAACCATGGATTTAAAGCTCATAGAGTGTACTTTAAGCATGCCAAATTTCAGAACCAGATATGAACAGTAACTAATTCGAAAAAGCCATCAAATCAGCACGTAATTCTTCCAATTTTCACATAGATCCACTTGGATCTACCATACTTTGGGGTGTTCTAGCAAGATCTAACAACCAAACTCCCTTCCCCACTCATCAACCATTTCGACCAGCCATCAAAAGGGAGAGAAGACATATTTTCAACCATAAAAGAGAAAGAAACCAAGGCAAGAACACATCTAGAGCCAAGAACTCACCTTGAACCTTGATTGTATGACCAAAGTTGATGCCTTTCTCTTGGTTTTCCCTCAAAACTCTCTCTTTTTCCCTCTCTTCATGCCTTGCACGAAATTCCCATCTGATTTAGGGGAGAGATGAGCTCATTAATGTGTACAAAATATCCCACCAACCATCATTAATGTTATGCCAAGTGTCATTAGCCTGCTTAATCTTAATCTTCTCTCTTAATTAACTTGAATCATAATGTAATTAAATTCCAAAGTCAAGATCCTCTCCATTGGTAGCTTGACACTTGGAAAACTTTAATTACCATCCATTAAAGGCTTGACAAGTGGCTACTTGTGGGCCAAGCAAAGTGCAAGACTCTGATTAACACTTTATCGGTGCACTTTTACTCCGGGTTTAACTTCTTTTCTATAATTACAATGCTCTGGTTTCTGTAATTATTTTTTGTCAGATCCATAAATTCTCTTTAATTTTAGAGGGTATCTATGAATTTTCTTAGGCCATAACACTTCCTTTAAGCCTTGCATAAAATGCATTTACTAAAATACCTTTTTATCGGCAAAACCGGCTCTTTAATTTCTTAAAGCCATTCTACTGGCCTTTTGGTTGCGGGACTAATTTTATAAATTAGTACAACCTTTCAACCATTTAACCTCATTTTTGTATACATTTTTGAGGTCTCTTGCTATTTTAAATAATTACCTCACATGGTATACTTTTTACCGGTAATAACCTCATAAATTCTGTTGAAGCTGCCTCAGGGGTACTTTTATCTTTTCTCTTCATAGAAGAGTCTTAGAATATTATTTTCCATTTTTTTGGGATTTTCTTGGAATTTTCTGTACACCCTTCCATTTTTGCCCTTGCTGGTCATAACTTTTTGAATTTACGGTTTTACCCCTGCTTAAGCCTAACCTCATACAACCATCTCTTTGAGGTTTCTAACTTACCCATTGGCCTGTACCTAGCCTCTTTTCTCTTTTTGGGCCTTCGAGACTTTACTGGAGCCTCTAACCTTAATTATACTCGAGCCCCTGAAAACTTTTACTTTGCAGTTTAGTCCCTGAAACTGCTTTAACTTCCTTTCTCATCTTTGGGACTTCTGCTCACAGGGGTCTGGTAACTCATTTAATTTAGGCTATTTTTTATGCTTCTAGGCCCAAAAGTCTAGATGTTACAATTCTCCCCCTCTCAAAAAAATTTCGTCCTCGAAATTTGGGGTCAAACCTTTATTCTTACCCTTAATAAGAGGTTACCTGAGGAGAGTATCCTTACTTTACTTAACTCTGACCTTTGCAACTTTTCATTATACCTCATTTTTGAGTTTCCACCCTGGGCTTCATACTTACATAACTCGTCGTTCTAAACTTTTCTGTCATTCACATGAGCATGGCCCTTGCTTTTAAGCATTTGGTCACCACTACTCACATTCTTCTGATACTTTAGGCACATTCTTTCACAATAATACCATGATAGTGTGCCTGTCTTCATGGTATTTTACTATACCATGACATTTTGAGTTCTCTTAATACAGCCTTTATCTATCCTTTGCTGTATACCCTGTCATTCCTCTTTACTTTAAGGGCATATCTTCTTTCTTTCCTTCATTGACTAGAACAGAATTGAGCCTAGTCTAGTTGACAATAGACATGTCTGGAACAAGTCAAGGGTACTCTCTCCATATTAGTCCACCGCTGAAGGAGATTTCAGTATCTTAAACTCATCTCTGGTCATTGTCTTCCCAAAGAGGTACTGTACTCTTACCCTTAATGACTCAGCTACTTTCTCTTAGGCTTGGTCTACTATGACCTTGGGAGCTACTGCGCTCTACCGTAAGCCTCTTCAGGATCCACTATGACCCTGGAATTATCATCCATCTGAGCCATCTTAGGATCTCTAGGAGACTCTGGACCATAGAGTTGAGTAAAAAAATAAGTCACCTCCACTCAGCTAGTAACTTGACTGATTATTCCCCAAGACTAATCACAGATATCAGTATTGTCTTCTTAGGCCCTACAATCCTTTCTGTCAACTCTTGGAATTCTAAACTTTCCATATTTCTTTAGCCCTTAGTTTTAGCTTCCTTAAGTCACT